>NC_139534.1:103877757-104147757 GCF_965153285.1 Podarcis tiliguerta
GCGAGCGCGCACCCCCCAGATGTTGCACCCGGTGCGGCCGGCCCCACCTGCACCCCCCACGCTACGCCACTGGTTTCATGCTGTACTGATTGAACTATACTTAGTAATTAAACTAGGTTGTGTGAACAACCCTGAAGTGAAGTACCGGTAGTTACCATGGGGGAAATCACTGACAGCGTGATATCTGAACAACAACAAAAACGTAGCCAATCAATTCTGAAATGTATGTGTATACATTACCATGCATAAAGTATAATACACACTTTGCCATGCATTCCAGTTGGGTTCGGTGTGTAGCAGATATTCACATTCAATGCAAAGGAAAATAAAGGAGGAAGCAATAAGGAGATCTGTTTTTCATGTGAGTGTGATAACAAAACACCTATGGACCTGAAAACAAACTGAATGCTAATTTAGTAAAAGTTTGTACACTTAGTTGTTGAAGAGTTGCTAAGGGACTAACTGGGCAATGTAAACGTACCAGCGGGCCCATTTGTTTCATATCCTTGGTGTACTAAAGGAATTGATGATTAAATTTACTGAGCTTCTGCCAGCTACCGTGTTTGGAAGAAGGACAGGTACAGCCCAGACCTAGGGAGAACTTCAGAGGGACAGTGTGTTCCTACCTTGCCTGCAATAACAAATACATAGCAATATATTTTGCATTAACTCATGGAACCCTTTGAAAATTTGCTGTTCGTGTGCAGAAATGTCATTGTTCTCATTCTTCATTTTCAGCTGCAAGAAAAAACCAACTGCGGCCAGCATCACCATAACACTTCCACGCTTCTTGAAATTGCTCGGGGTTTAGAGGGGCAGCAGGTGGCAGAGAGGTGAGCAAAGAAGGAATGAAGTAAATCTTGAGGTGTATGCTCTCTTAAATCTATTAAACTATCCTAAATGGAAACATTTATGTTTCACATTAATGTTCCAGTACTAAGCATATTTGCTCAGAAAGCTTTCAGTTTTATTTGCCTCTGAGTAAGCTTGTTTAGGGACGCGGGGGGCGCTGTGGGTTAAACCACAGAGCCTAGGACTTGCCAATCAGAAGGTCAGCGGTTCGAATCCCCGCGATGGGGTGAGCTCCTGTTGCTCGGTCCCTGCTCCTGCTAACCTAGCAGTTCGAAAGCACGTTAAAGTGCAAATAGATAAATAGGTACCACTCTGGCAGGAAGGTAAACGGCGTTTCCGTGCACTGCTCTGGTTCGCCAGAAGGGGCTTAGTCATGCTGGCCACATGACCTAGAAGCTGTACGCCGGCTCCCTCAGCCAATAAAGCGAGATGAGCGCCGCAACCCCAGAGTCGGCCACGACTGGACCTAATGGCCAGGGGTCCCTTTACCTTTACCTTTAAGCTTGTTTAAGTTTGCAGCCTGACCAACGACATGATTTGAAGCACACTGTGCCATAGCCTTCTGCCAGCACATTGGGGACGAAGAGTGTTAGCATGGCAATTGGGGCAGGGGCATTTCCTCCCCTTGCCCCTTCCCCCGTGGTACAGCTTCCCCATTATACTACCCATAGAAGTGCCACAGTCTAAACTCTTGACAAGACTGAAATTACACTGACCTGTTTGAGGAAGTACTTTAGAGCATGTGATAAAATGGTTCCAGAAACCACCCCTGCTCATTGGTAATCTGAAGAGTGATTATTGAGACTGTAATAAAAATAATAAAAGACAACAGCTGACAGTTTCCTGGAAATTTCCCTTCTTGCTGAAGAAGCAAGCCAGTTTTCAGTGCGGATTTTAAAAAATATATATATAGGGTCTTTGGTACTGCAAGTGGATGCAGTGGAAACTTCGAAGAATGGTACAATGATTAATGTGGCATCAAGTAAGTCTCAGATAGAAGGGTCTTCAATGTAACAACTGTACAATTGGATCCTTCAAATGATATACAAGTTTCAAATATATCATCGTTGAACAAGGTGACCAAGCAGATCATCGCTGTTCATCTTCAAGCATTCCTGGATGAAATACAAATATTCTATTATCGTTGCAACCAGTTTTCAGACCATAGTTTTGGACTCTTTGGTTGCCCAGCTTTTGAGAAACTGATTTTTCCTCAACGTGGAAGGCTAAAATTGCCCCCTGGTAAATATTCAACCAGTTTTAATAAACTGGTTCTAGGTATTGCTTAAAACCATGTTGATGAACACCATTGTTGTGTCTTGGGGTATAGAAGGTTCCAAGCTATGAGAATGTGTCTTGGGTACTTTGGAAGATCAAGTGGTTTTCGTCCTTTTTTAGTGCAGCAGTCCTTAGTTGTACATAAGCTCAATTGTTACAAAACTGTGATTCACACCAACTCCATTGATCCTGAAAACTAGCACGAGTACATAGGAAGCTGCCTTATACTGAATCAGGCAGAGTTGGTCCATTTGGCTCAGTATTCTCTACACCAGGCTTCTCCCACCTCGGCCCTCCAGATGTTTCTGGCCTACAACTCCCATGATCCCTAGCTAGCAGGACCAGTGGTCAGGGATGATGGGAATTGTAGTCTCAAAGCATCTGTAGAGCCGAGGTTGAGGAAGCCTGCTGTACACTGACTGGCAGCAGCTCAGACAGGGTTTTCTCCCAACCCTATCTGAAGATGTTGGGGATTGAATCTGGGATCTTCTGCATGCAAATAAGTTGCTCTACCACTCTGATATAGCTCATAGGCATATTGATCCAAGCCACAGGCTGCATACACACCACACATTTAATTATCCCCCCCAAAGAATCATGGGAATTGTAGTTTACCTCCCACAGAGCCCTTAACAAACTACAGTTCCTGTGATTCTTTTTTTGGGGGGAGGATGTACTTTAAATGTTCTTCAAAGGTATGGTGTGTACACAACCATAGAAGCAAGACTTTCTTCTACCCACAGGGTTGTAATGGGAGAAAATGAAATCATTAAACAAATGAAATATAAATGAAGTTTGTGGCCTACACTGGAGTTCAAGAAGAGGGCTGAGGTAGCTTGTTCACAATAAGTTGCCCCTGAAGTGTCTATCTGAAATTGAAAAATCACAAACTCAAAGATGTGCATTTTAAACCGAAAAGAAATACCTCAATGTGACTTTCTATAAACATTTTCTTTCCTGTTTGGATTGTGCTGGTGTGAAATGCAACAAATACTTCTGCAGTTTTCAGATTATGCTGCATGGTGGGGGGCAGATGATGCCTGATTTAATTTTGGCAGCAAAGATTCACTCTCTGCCTGTCTTCAGTGAATTTCTAGCCTCCAGACTAGATTCTGTGAAACATACACTAGAAATATATTGGACTCTTAACTTCCTGTTGCTTTCCATTCACAGTAACAAATCCGCAATGATCCTGACAGCAAAGAGAGCCTCTTAAGTGCTATTTCTGTATTACATTTGGCAAGTGAAATTTGGCCTGCATGCTGTGATTATTGTCCAAACTCTTGCAAAATATGTCAGGCTGAAAAACGGAAAGTGATTTTGACTACTATGCAAGTCTGTGGCCTTATCCTAGGCCATAACCCTCAGTACTTAACGACTTCTGGACATGAGTGTAAGTATTTATGGTCTTCCTCCTCCCCTGAGAATGAAATTATATGTTTCTGTAACCCTCTTCCAATCCATAGATGTGCACACATTCCAACCTTAACACCTACATTTACAACAGAGAAAATAGTTGAGGTGTTCCAGGTCCTTCTGTGGTCATGATTTATTGGATTATTGGTTTATTTTCTTACATTTGCACCCCGTCTTTCTTCCATTGTGGGGCTCAAGGCATCATATGGGCAGTTTCTAAGCAGCCACCCATCTATGAACTAACCAGACCACAAGCCTCAGTCCTGCTTAGCTTCATCAAGGTGGTGGTCTCTCATATGTAGTCAGACTGGCATCATAACCAGTGTGGTGTAGTGGTTAAGAGCGGTGGACTCGTAATCTGGTGAACCGGGTTCGCTTCCCCGCTCCTCCACATGCAGCTGCTGGGTGACCTTGGGCCAGTCACACTTCTCTGAAGTCTCTTAGCCCCACTCACCTCACAGAGTGTTTGTTGTGGGGGAGGAAGGGAAAGGAGAATGTTAGCCGCTTTGAGACTCCTGAAGGGGAGTGATAAAGCGGGATATCAAATCCAAACTCTTCTTCTAACTCTGGAGCAGAGCATCTGCTTTGAAAGCAGAAGGGCACAGGTTCAATCCCCTGCATACTCAGGGAGTGCTGGGAATTGTCCCCATCTGATATCCCAGAGAGCTGCTGCCAGTCAGTGTAGACTATACTGGGCTAAATGGACCCGTGGTTTTTCTCAGTGTAAGACAGGTTGCTATATTCCTGTGCACCAAAGGCATATTTAATCCAGCAACCTGTTTCTCTTAGTGGCCAACCAGATATTTATGAGAAGCCCACATTCAAGGCATGAGGGCAGTAACTCTCTCCTAGTTACTGGCATTCAGAGGCATGCTAAATCTTCCCTTCTCTTTTCTTCTGTAAAGTTATCAAATGAAATTATTTTGCCTGATGAAATGAACTTTCCCTTTCCACCATTCAAAAATGCCTATCGTATCTTGCATCCTATTTGATGCAACAATATTGTTGCCTCGCAATTAGAGATTATTGGTTTGCGGCAGAACAGTTTCACAAACCTTGTATCCTCCGTGTTAACAGGAAACACTCTAGATGACCCCAAGGTCAAAGGCTAACCATTCAAAGTAATGACTGCAATTCTACGCTATCAAAATAATATATGATCAGAGAGGGAAACCACAGCAGAATTCAGCAGAATGCAGAAGCAATTTGAACTTGAATTCTGAGGGTTACAGGATGGAATGATGGCGAATGGAACTAGCTAGACCTACAAAAGCAGTGGCAGTGTTTTTACTCTCCCTGCCCCATTCACCAGCAGCAAGATCCAACAGAATGTGGCATTTCCAGGATCCAATCTTCATTGTGGTTCAGCCACTAGGGATGGGGCTGAAACTTGAGTCAGTTCACCTTTAAAGGTGGAGCTACCTAATTCACACTCCCTTTCTTATTCTGAAACATTACACAAACCAAAAAACGCAGCCACCGTTCGAAATTAACATTTTCCCAAATTTTGCAATGCATGTCTCCAGGCAAGTAATGTATGACCCCCCCAAAATGTATATCACATGGTGAAGTGTGCATAAAAATGCATATAAAAGTGAAACTAACTCACAAAATGCTTCAATATACTATGGATGTTTGGCAAAATGTTAGGCAAAATTGCATACATAAATGTGTCTATTAGGAGCAATTTACATCAAAACACTGATGAATTGTCACAATGACATTTTTTTTAAAAAAAGAAAAATCACAAACTGACGTGGAAATGTGGAGAACTGAAGTTAAGGTTGGAAAAATGAGAAACCGAGAAACCAAAATGGACAGTCCCCAGCATCCACATTGTTTCTGGCAAACTTTCTGAGCACACTGGACCTGAAACCTTTAGACTGCTGTAATCCTCTGTACACTTACCCTATAAAATATAGTGGGACTTGCTTCTGAGTCAACATGCATAGAGTTGCACTGTAAAGTTGAACTATTGATCTCAGCACAAGGTGACTGAAGCCAGGTAAGATCAAGGGACCTTATGCTCAATTTTCTAGATACACAGGTGGGGTGTCCTATATGCCCAGACTGACCTGTCTTCAATCATGCATTGTTACCTTGGTGCCTGTGATTACTCATGGGCCAACCACTTGGGTCCTATGCTGCCTTGGGAAGAGAGACCTGGCCACAACTTACACCCACTATTCCCTCATTTGAGGTACTTGCTGCCACCAGATAAGGGATTGATTATTTACCAGCTGCCCCTTATCAAATAGCCTCCAAAGATTCCCTGGGGTTTTCTCTGAAACCTCCTTAGGTAGCTCAAGGTTACAGTTGTAGGCTGTTTACTTTAACTTGAGACCACACAGGTTTAATAAACAAAATGTTTACTAAATTGAAAAAATGAAGGGGTTTTAAGGACAAGATATTACACAGAAGAATTAGAGAGACCCAAATATTCCCTTTTGAGCAAAACCACAACAAAATTGGATACATACAGTTTTCTATCCCTGGTCTACACAGTCCCTAAAACTCAACAGGCTCTCAGTAGAAGCCCAACTCACAAGTAGCCTTTTGTTCCTTAAACCCTCCCTCCCCGGCTTCAAAGTGTCTGTTATTATGCTGAGATCCCCTTGATCTGCTGGGCTTCTTGGATGGCTACCTGCCAATATAAAGGTAAAAGGTAAAGGCCCCCTGGACGGTTAAGTCCAGTCAAAGGCAATTATGGGGTGCGGCGCTCATCTTGTTTTTCAGGCTGAGGGAGCCAGCGTTTGTCTACAGACAGCTTTCCGGGGCATGTGGCCAGCATGACTAAACTATTTCTGGTGCAACAGGATACCATTAAGGAAGCCAGAGCACACGGAAATGCAATTTACCTTCCCGCTGGAGCGGTACCTATTTATCTACTTGCACTTTGACGTGCTTTCGAACTGCTAGGTTGGCAGGAGCTGGGAGAGAGCAATGGGAGCTCACCCCGTCCAGCGGATTCGAACCGCCAAACTTCCGATCGGCAAGCCCAAGAGGCTCAGTGGTTTATACCACAGAGCCACCCGCACCCCCCACCTGCCAAAATAGACTCCCCTTGTCAATCATTTTCCCCTCCCCTCAGGTTACAGGATCAAGGAGGTTTGGAGATTTAAATTTCCTGTCCTCAGAGAGAGATGTGGCTTCCTGTACACATGCAATAATGGATGTCTATGCCTTGGGGCATGGGCGCAGGTGGCGCTGTGGGTTAAACCACAGAGCCTAGGACTTGCTGATCAGAAGATTGGCGGTTCGAATCCCCGCGACAGGGTGAGCTCCCGTTGCTCAGTCCCAGCTGCTGCCAACCTAGCAGTTCAAAAGCATGTCAAAGTGCAAGTAGATAAATAGGTACCGCTCCGGCGTTTCTGTGCGCTGCTCTGGTTCGCCAGAAGCAGCTTAGTCATGCTGGCCACATGACCCGGAAGCTGTACGCCGGCTCCCTCCGCCAATAAGGTGAGATGAGCGCCACAACCCCAGAGTCGGTCACGACTGGACCTAATGGTCAGGGGTCCCTTTACCTTTACCTTGGGGCACTGGCTAGGACTTCAAGTTAACTTTATGCTCCACACAGAAAATATGCATCCCCTTGCCAGACACATAAGTAAGATACAGAATCAAAGAACTGCAGAATTGGAAGGAACCACGAGGGTCATCTAGTCCAACCCCCTGCAATGGAGGAATCTTTTGCCCTACTTGGGGCTCGAACCCACGACCCTGAGATTAAGATTCTCATGCTCTACCAACTGAGCTTTATATAATATAAACAAGTAAAAATACACATATTTCAGTTCAGAATAGTAAAGCCCTATTTATTTGCAGTACCTCCGTAAGGAGTTTCAAAAGGCAGGCTAAAAGGCCCCTTTCAATTATTCATTATAAGTGTTGTATTTTTTATTTGTAGTGATAACTGCTAGATACTTTCCCCTGCTCAGTATACAGGGAGAATATATAAAAATTTAGGGGTGATTTGCCGTTTAGAGCAGGGTGGCATCCAAAACTTCTCAGCCTGTGTGGAACCAAGATGGAGTGACCTTTAGCACCACACCCCGTGCTTCTTTTCCTGCCAGTAACTTAGCACAAAGACCATCTTGACCTTGAACCTGCCATGTCCTAACCGAGAACAGGGACAGCTCCCAGAGATTTCTGATTAGGTCAGTGGCCTTGTAAAAGCTGGACTCTCCCCTCCCCCACCTCTGTACACAACTGTTCCTCATTTACATAAATTATCTCTATTCAATTATCTGTCCAGATGTCCGAATTGTGCCACCAGTGATCTGTGAATGAATTAAAAATGGAATATAATTTAATAATAACTGATTAGAAGGAGATTAGTTGTTATATAAAAAGGAAAAACCAAGAGATAGCTAGTTGCCCTTAATCCGAGCCAATCCACAATAATTATAGAAAATACAGTCTCTGGCCCCCTTCAATCTCTCCCTCCCTCCATCTCCCCGCTCCATTTCCCTTCTCCCTTAGATGTTCTCTTGTTTGCTCTTCCCTTCTCCTTTTTTCATTTTCTTTTTAGTTTCTTCTCCTATAAACATACATCTCTCCACTTTCTCTTGCTTATTAGTCAAGTCTGTATTAAGTGACCTAAACCCTTGATGGTCTTTTTGATGCACCTATGTTAATTACAGATCTCTGAAGAGCATCTGACCAATAAGAGCTTTCAGCTGCCCTGGTTTCCTCTTCTCAACAATTATTCTCTCTTCCTTCTCTTACTAGGAATTGCACCCACAGTGTGCTAGGGACACCCATCCGCCCAAATGATACAAATCACAGCCCAGAGGCCGTACAAACTATATTGGACAGAACAAACTGGCTGAGGAAGTGAGTGCTGGGATTGAAAAATGGGTAGTGGATCTTGGGATATGAGCTAGGAGAGTCAGGTAGCACTAAATAACCAGGAATTTAGCCAAGCAGAGGTAGTGCAGTGTAGTGATTAGAGCACTGGTCTAGGACCCAAGTTTCAGTTTCCGGCTCAGCCATAAAGCCCACTGGGTTGACCTTGGACTAGTCACTGTCTCTCAGACTAACCTACCTCACAGGCTTGTTGTGAGGAAAAAGTAAAGGGGGAGAACCATAATATATGCTGGTTTGTGCTTACGAAATAAATGGTGATAAAGGGCAAAGAGAAGGCAGGGGAAAGGTACAGTGGGAAGAAAAATGGAGACCTTTAAAAGTAAGAACTAGTAGGATCTTAAAATTGATGCAGAGAGTGACAGAGAGTGTGAAGAGGGTGATGAGATCATAGAAGTGACAAGAAAGAAAGATGATTTTAGCAGAGGCATTGTGAACTGAATGAAGAAGGAGATGCGGCAGAAGGGAAGGCTGACAAGGAGGAGGTGACAATCGTCTAGACAAGAGATGTCAACAGCATGGATAAGCATTTTATCCATAGCATTGGGAGAGAAGGGCAGATCTTAGAGATGAAGAAAACGAAGAAGCTGCAGGATTTGGTGACTGCTTAAACGTAGGAGGAGACAGAAAGGAAGGAGTCAAATGCAATCCCAAAGTTGCGCGCCTGGGAGGCAAAGGAGATAGCAGTAGCTCAGGGAGAGGTTTAGAGGTTTAGCTGAAGATATTACAAGTTCTGCCTTTGCCATCCTCAAATGTGAAAATCAGTGGAACAGGCAGGAGACAATGTCAACAAGATAACTAAGGATAGAGACTGGACAGAAATCTACTTTTCCTGCGACTATAAAAATGATAGTAAAAACTGAGAAAATAAATACCCAGAGGAAGAAGGAGGAGAGAGAAAGAAGGAGGAGGCCTCAGAGAGCTATGTGGGATCCCAACAGAATCAAGAATCCCAGAGGACTAGGGCAAAAGGGACAGGCAAATTCATGGCTATAAGAGCCATGCTATCTAAATGGAACTTCGGAGGCACAGTGCTGGGGACAAACAGGGAAGGATGTCACATTCATGCCCTGCCCTCACGTGGTGTGCAAGATGTGACTGAAAATAAAAGGAAAGATTAGGAGACAAACCCAAATTCTGTTGTTGCTGATCAGTTTAGGGCAAAAGCAGCAGCTATAGGAGGCCAAGAGGGCAAACAGAAGCTCGTTCGTGCAGGTTTGGGAAGTAAGGTTGAGGGGCTCAGTTGGACTCAGGATGCTGAAAATGCGCGTGCCGGAGTTTAGACAATAAAAAGCAAATGCAGGGAGTATAGAGACCACTCATTTGAGGGAACTGGAGCTGAAATATCTATCATCTATCTATCTATCTAATCTATCTATCATCTGTCTGTCTGTCTGTCTGTCTGTCTACAGTGGTACCTCGGGTTACAGACGCTTCAGGTTTGCTTCAGGATGAGAACAGAAATCGCGTGGTGGCGGTGCGGCAGCAGCGGGAGACCCCATTAGCTAAAGTGGTGCCTCAGGTTAAGAACAGTTTCAGGTTAAGAACGGACCTCCGTAATGAATTAAGTTCTTAACCCAAGGTACCACTCTATCATCTATCTATCTATCATCTGCCTGCCTGCCTGTCTATCTATCTATCTATCATCATGTATCTATCATCTATCTATAAAAATAAAAGGGTTGGATTGGCAGCAACTAATCTTTGCAGGAGTGACTAATTCAGATGGTTTGTCCCTTGAGGCTTATGGACTCCCAAGGGATTCCTGAATGCTTTTTTGGAGGGAGGGCTTTCTGTTGGCATGAGTGTAACTCCTGCCAATGCCTTGGTTTTGCTCTGGAAAGGGCCATGAACAATATTGCTTGTTCCCAAAGGCTTTCTCCAGTGGAGTCTGGAAAGCTCCCTGGTTTTCCAAGGAGCTCTGGGACATCTGAGACTGGTAGATGGCTAGAGTGCAAGTGACACAAGTGAATATGACCAAACACAGCTTAGAGCGTGTAATTGAACCTACCATATGGTGGTGGTAAAGAAAGCTTACTCCTCTACCACCATTGCATCCTCAGTGAACTGTCCAGCAGCGTTTTTTGGGGTTGTGTCCGGGCCCATTAAGCCTGGCCAGGATTTGGTACAGCTACCCGTTCAGAAGCCTGCTGTAACAATTTTCCAAAGGTAAAATTGCCTGTATTTGCTCTGAATTTGAAGCCACGGTTACTGCAGATCTTGTCAAGGTGTCCAGAATGCCATCTGGTCACATTTTATGGGAGCAGTTTTAGCATTTGTGTCCTGATGATGTGGACAGGAGGACAAGCACAGAGATTAGCCAACCATGTGTCCTCTGGATTCTTGCCCATCATGGCCTTATAAGAGCTAGCTGGGCAGATCCATGGCTGATTAATGCTGCAGTGCAGGAAGGAGTAATGCCTGTCACCTTCAAAGAGGTGAAGGTGTGGCCCGTCCTTAAGAGGTGGGCTCACTAAACCTTGCAGTGTTGGACAACTACTGCCCAATTGCTAATATCCCCTTTTAGGGCAAGGTAACCGAATGGCCAACCTAGCAGTTCGAAAGCACCCCTGGGTGCAAGTAGATAAATAGGGACCGCTTACTAGCGGGAAGGTAAACGGCATTTCCGTGTGCGGCTCTGGCTCGCCAGAGCAGTGATGTCACGCTGGCCACGTGACCCGGAAGTGTCTTCGGACAGCGCTGGCCCTTGGCCTCTTTGAGTGAGATGGGCGCACAACCCTAGAGTCTGTCAAGACTGGCCCGTACGGGCAGGGGTACCTTTACCTTTACCTTAACCGAATGGCTGGCTAACTGCAGATTTGTCAGTGACAGAGTGCCTATATCCAATTATGGCTGGCTTGCCAGTTATGGCTCTTCTTGAACTTTGGTAGGCTGGCCTCAGTAATCCAATCTGATGACCTCATGGCTGGACTACTGCAATGAGCTCTACATGGGGCTTCCCTTGAAAACTGCTGTTCATGCTGAAAGTGACTGTCCAGGTGCTGAGTAGGGCAGGTAAGTGGGATCATATAACAGCATTCCTTAAAATGATACATATGGCACTCCAGATACTTTCCCACTCCAATTTCCATCAGTCCCAGTCATCATGACCAATAGTCTCAAATGATGGCAGTTATGGAAAAGGCACAGATTCCCAATTCTTGGTCTAGAATATGTAGTTCTTCTTTCAGTCTTGGTTTTGAACCTGGGGACTTAAGAGTTCAAATTCCAACAGAGTGGTTATACTCAATCTCTACTTTTTAAGTCCCCCCACCCAGCAATACAGAATGAATGAAAGCATAAGATAAAGACTGGGATGAGGATTTATCATAAATACCCAATTCCTTTAATATGGTGAATATGTTTACCCTAATGTTCCTGTGTTGGACTTGCGGTTTCTCCACAATCTCTGGCAACCCAGTCATTATCTTGTTACACAGTTTTAATTCTTACTTGCTGTTATTGCTCTCATGAAATATGGGTCAATAAGCAACAGGGGATAGGACGTCCAGATAATAGCTAGTTATGCCGTCCAGCCACATACAACAAGCAACCGTTCAGGGCTCTATCCCTGGGAGGAAGGCAATGGATTTTGCTGCTAGGCTCATTTTTCAGATTGCTGAAACAAGGGAAGTTAAAAGTATGGTGCACCTCCAGTTATGTTGTGCTGCTGAATAACAGAGAAGAAGCATGGGCAGCAGTGAGTAGAAGGCAAACCCTTGTAACAGGGATGGCAGTTCTGTGGCCCTCCAGGTGGTATGGGACTCCATTCCTTTCAGCCCCAGCCAGCACACCCCATAGTCTAACATCATCCTCATGCCGCCTTATAATAAATATGTGGGTGCGCTTTTATGGCAAGGTGAAGCTATTGTATTGTACCTGGACATTTTCTGTGTATGCTTCACACTTACTGCCAGGCACCACAAAGTTCCAGGACATTTAGGTAAAGGTAAAGGGACCCCTGACCATTAGGTCCAGTCATGGCCGACTCTGGTGTTGCTTTATTGGCCGAGGGAGCTTCCGGGTCATGTGGCCAGCATGACTAAACCGCTTCTGGCGAACCAGAGCAGCGCACGGAAACACTGTTTACCTTCCCACCAGAGCGGTACCTATTTATCTACTTGCACTTTGACATGCTTTCGAACTGCTAGGTTGGCAGGAGCTTGGACCGAGCAACGGGAGCTCACCCCGTTGCGGGGATTCGAACCGCCAACCTTCTGATCGGCAAGCCCTAGGCTCTGTGGTTTAACCCACAGTGCCACCTGCGCCCCTCCAGGACATTTAAAGGAAAGCAAATAGAGAGGAAAGTAGTTTTAATGAACAGCTACTTGGGACACACTGCCTGCAATTGTGTGAAAAGGTCATGCTATTGGCACAGGCGTGTTTGAGCTGACTTGACTTAGTGCACCTTCTTCAATCATTTCCAAATGGGGTGTTTGGGATACTTCAGTAGGTGGGCAGGGGTTTTGTGGAGGTTTCTTTATTCAATTTATATCCCCCCTTTCCCCCCTAGGATCTCAAGGTTTCATATACGGCTCTCCTTCCCCTTTTATTTGCATAACCATCCTGTGAAGTAGGTTAGACTCAGAGATAGTGACTTGTTCAAGGCAAGTCTCATGGCACAAAGAACATGGATTGGAAGCCCCTAGATCAGCAACTTGGAGGAAACCTCTCAAAACAATCCATATTGTTCATGCCTATCCATTTCTATTAAAAAGCTTTGGCGCTATGAGGCTGTTCTGCTACAGGTGAGGTGACATGGCCTGGTGGGGTGGGGTTTTAAGATGCAGGAATTTTTTTGTTTGAGGCTATGCTTGCAGGCTATACTTGTTCGGGGTGCCCTATTGTAGTAGTGCCGTGGGGGGGGGGGTTTCCCATGACGAGTTGCCAAGTTGTGAGAACTTTTCAGTTTGAGGCCATACAGTGGTATCTTGGTTCTCAAACTTAATCCGTTCCAGAAGTCAGTTCCAAAACCAAAGTGTTCCAAAACCAAGGCTCACTTGCAAAATGGATTAATCCGACTTTTCAAAAACAACCCCTAAAGCAGCAATTTAACATGAATTTTACTATCTAATGAGACCACTGATCCATAAAATGAAAGCAATAAACAATGTAATGCAGTCACACAATCAATCAATCAGTAGCTGAACTGGGCTCCACACAGTCACAAAAACAAAACAAAAAAGAGCTGCAGGAACAAAACACAAAATTAATAGCAAAAACAGACAGACCTCAGCATAACACTCAAAACGGAAGTATGGCACTCAGAAAGGAGCACGTTCGGCTTCCAAAAAAAGTTTGTAAACCGGAACACTTACTTCCGGGTTTGCAGTGTTTGGGTTCCAAGTTGTTTGAGTACCAAGCCGTTTGAGAACCAAGGTACCACTGTATGTACAGGCTATACTTATTCGGGGTGCCCTATTGTAGGGGTGCTGTGGGGGGTCCCATGACGAGTTGCCAGGCAAAGCAGCAACGCGATGGCTGTAATTAGCTGCATTAGAAGAAAGTCCCCCTCTCTGATCTCTAGGCCTGAGGCCACAAGGTCCCCTTCTCTTCTCCTTCCCTTTCCTCACGGCTCCATTATAAGCCCAGGAGCAAGACCAGCCTGCCTGCTTGCCTGCCTGCCCCTTCCCTCCAAGACTGAGGCGGGAGGGAGGCGCCCATTTTTTTATTATTAATTGTTGCTTTGCATTTGCCATTCGAGCTGCTAATCCGAGGGCTCCGTGTTTGGCTGCTATCCTGGTGCCAGGCCCTGCCGATGGGGTTGGGGATCTCCGAGCCCAGGGAGGGGACCCCGGGCCGGCGTAGCAGCTGTAATTATTCCCCAGACAAATCTCTGCAAACCGGGAGGACTAGAGAAATCGCGGCCCATATTGCGCGGCCTGCCGCCCCCACCCGCCAGGATAATTTGAGACTCAAATCCCAGCAAAGACCTGCTACAAATTGCTGCAAATTAAGCTGATTTTGCCCCGAATGAGGGATTTTCTGCTGCAGATCAACCCTTCCCGAGAGCTGATGAGGTGGGGATTAGAGAAGGGACTGAAATCAAAGGGGCAAGATGAGGCGGGTGGCTGGCGAGGGGATGGGGGGGAGAGGGAGGAAGGGAAGGGAAGAGGGAGGAGGGACGAGGGTTGGCCTAGCAGTGAAAGTCCCGGAGTATTAGCACTTTATTGATTTCTACTTTACTGACATTTTATTCTATTGCCAAGTTTCCGATTAGCCTTAACAAAAAAAACCAATCCGAGAAAGGCAGAGAAGGCATGTTGGGTTTTGACCTCAGGGCACTGGCTTTCATCTCGTACCGGTTTTAGAGAAGAGATCCCTTTCGATTTGCCAGATTGTGCAGTTTTTTAAGGGAATGTGAACTGGAACATAGTAGACACTCTGGTGTGTCAGAACACCTCAGACCTGCTGGCACTTCACCAAAGAGACCCCCTGAACAGACACCGACACCCCCCCCACACACTTTTGTACAATTTTTGCCCTGATATGCAGCGCAGTGACATCAGGGCAGATGAAATCTTTATAGGAATAAAACCTACAGAAGAGGAAATGTGTTCCTGGGAGTGTTTGTGTATGTGTTAAATGAGTTAGCTCCTGCCTGTTGGTTCTCCTCTAACCCTCTTGTACCTCCTCCCCACAGGTATGTTACCTCGGTAAACATGGGTTTGGGAACACACCTTGTGGACGTGTCATGAAGTTTTGCATAGTCTTTATATGTTGATAGAACTAGTCTTTTCCTCTAGGCTGCAGGCAGAATATGCTTTCCTTCTTCAGAGGTATGTACCTCTGTTATGTATATTTACCCCATAATCACCACAGGTTCTTTCAGTGCTTCAAAAACCTGGAAAAAAATTTTTGACCAGAGATGGTGCTTCAAAAAAAGAAAAGAAATGTGTGTTTTCAGAGCAAGCAAGACAACTCCAGCTCTTTTAGAGGCTATTGTGTGTCTCCAGCAAGCTGAAGGCTAGTTGTTCTACTACCTTTGCTAGTTGTGGCTTCAGGACATAGCTATCAGATGTAAATTAGAAACATAACAGTGCCCCTGCTACACACATGGATATTACTTCTCATGTCAGAAAAAAAGTTCCGTAAGAATTCAGCCTAAAGCTTGGGTAGGCAGTTTGGGAAACTGTTCACTTCTGGCTCTTCTCCATCCACACTTTATCCCTGTGGTTCTAGAGTAGATCGTAGTTTTCATCTGTTTTAACAGGAATGCATGTTGTAGGTCTCTGCAATGGCATCATTAAAGATTTTATGCTGTGCATGTTAAAATTAAAAAGATATATGTGCAGATAGTCACTACGAATGTAATCAACTTGATTTAATACTAATAGGAACCAGCAAATGGAATTTATGACTTAAAAATAAGTGTGTGGTGTTTTTTTTAAAAAAAACATAAATACAAGTACTTTCTGGGGGGAAAACAGGGAGAAAATCTCAATCTGAATAGTTTATTAGAGTCTAATCCCTCACCAACAAACGAAACCGGGGCTGCCCACCCAATAATCCCAACTGCCATTAAAATATTAAAGATAAATCTAATCGTCTCTTTATCCAAAATAAGCGACTTTTATGTTGAGAGAAAACGTCTAACCCTTTGGGAAGAGAATTACTCCTAATGTATCAAATGGAATTCAGTCAGGAGGGTGAAACTGGGTTTAAAATCAAATGAGATGATAATAGAGATAAAGCGTAGTATGCCAAATTAAAAACACTCATTTACACAAATTAAAATCTCCCTAAAGAAAGTATACAGTTGAAATGGGACTTCACTGGACTCCTGTTCCCTTCTTGTGTGAAAGTGGTATAACCCAACAAAGACTGAGACATCTAAAGGTGCTGATTGGATAGTATGCCAAAGAGAGAAACCCAAACCCAAAGATCATTCTTTTCTCATGACATCTCTTCACATATATTCCTTCCAATTGCTTTTCTCACCTGTGTCATGTTTGCCTTGTGAGTCCTTGTCATCCAAGAGCCAGGAAAATCCAAATGAATGGGTACTTTTGAGTCTTTATGACCCTCTGTGGCTAGAGGTCTACAGCTGGTCTTCAGGTTCCATCCTCACTCAGCACTGAATTAGCTGGGTAACCATGGAAAAGAGGGAGCCTATCAGGTTTATTTGTCCATCTAGCACCCGTTGCTCTGAGTGATAGTAGCTCTCCTGGATTTCAGACAGAGGTGTTTCCCATTTCCCAAGAGGGAAGTGCCAGGAATTGAACCTAAGACCTCTTTCTTGCAAAACATCCACTCTGCTCCCTACCCCTGCATCTCAATTCCTTACCTATAAAGTAACAGGAATGTTATTGACAAATATGAACCATTTGCCATTTGCCATCTCTTTAGTGTCAGCATTTTGAAGTATGTAGAGAACTGAAGTCTTCAGTAAATTGAGAGTACCTACAGCTTGGGTTCTTCCGTTAGCATCCTTTGCTATGGAAGACATAGTACTGCTTAGCTCTTGATTGTTGTTGTTGTTTGCTGTAGCACATTTACTCAAGCCATCCTAAGCTCTTTTCAGTCTGGACTCTTACTTGCTAGGTAAACCCTTTTCTAACTCAATAGCCCTTTGGGATGTGTAACCATTTATTTTAAAGAATCACCTTTATACCTGTAGCTCCTTAGCAGCACTGTAGAGAAGAGTAGTATAATTTTGGTTTATAATTCTTCTGTTTCCATGCTGAATTGTGGATGCCTAATAAGAAGGCATTGTTGTCACTGGACATTTTGCTATACTATTTGATCTCATTGTTGAAGGATTTGCTTCTGAAAGCATACAGTTTCAGTGCGATTTCAATTGCCATTGTGTTTCTAGCCATTATTAAAGAGAACATAAGCAAAAAATATAATCAGAATGTAGTTTGGAAATCAGAATTCAAGATAGGTGCACCTACCTTTTATAGTTTGAACCTGCCCTAAAAAACCCTTTTAGAAGCTACTTGAGATGTATAGTATTGGGGGGAGAAGGATAGTAATTAATATAACCCAGATGGACCTTTGGATAAAGCATCAGGAGAGCATAAGGATTCAGCTAGATTGGCTCCTAAAATTCCATAAGGAAGATAAGAGCTGAGAATGAACAAATAAGTAGTATTCTCTGTTACAGCTCAAGTTCCTGCAGGATGGGAAATGTTCTTGTTTCCTTGCACAGTCAATAACTATTAACTGTGCTGTGCACTTCAGCAGTTTCTGAGCTTAAAAACCTTGCATTATACAGAACAACATATAGGAGGAAGTGTTTGCTTCTGAAGTACTAAAATGGGAAACGCAGTGGTTCCAAGGGTGGGGAAAGCATTTGTTTTGAGTCATGCATGTAAGCCTTTACTAGAAGAACATTTTAGTCAGAGTCTAATAAGAGTCCAGAGTTTGAGAGTTTTCTAGTTAGGAATGGGATGGCCAGTGAAGGAAGAAGTAGAGCATGGAATGTGGATTTAAGCAGTTTCAGTGAGAAGAAATGTAGTGCATATGGAGAGAGAATAGGTGAGTATGGCATGAATCCTGATTCTTTGTTCAATTGAAATTCTTCCCAGTTCCCTTAACAGCCCCCAGTCTCATTTCCAACTTAAACATTATACACTATGAGGACTAGAAACTATTTTTATTTTTGTAATAATTTTTATTTCCAAAAAGAGAGAGTAAGTGTGTGTGTGTGTGTGTGTGTGTGTGTATATAAAATATGTTCAAAGAAATAGATATACTGCAAATGATTAAATAACAAAAATAGGATGTTTCAGTGGCTGTTGTCTAAAATACGTTTTCTGGTAATCACAACAGCAATTGATACATTTCTGCTAAGGGTAGTGATACGTTTTCCTCCTTTTGTCTACGTATAATGTTTGTTAATTAGCTAATTCCAAATATTTTCTTAATAATTTCTTAAGATTATTTTTTAAAGCACCATTGAGGTGAAATCTCAGATACAATGCCAAGTTGTGTGCCATCAAGCAAATAACTTACACAAGCAAGTATCTCACACAAGGTCTTTGAAACAGGGTGTGCACATAGCCACACTGACCATAGGCAAAGTCTGCAGGTACTTGCTCCATATGAAAGGTTGCTTCTCCTTTAAAAGGTTCAGATTTCTTCATCAAGAATAATGGGAGCCAATGATATAGTTAGTTTCATATCATCCAGAAGAAAACGGGACAATCTTGTGAAAACGAGACAGAACCCCTTTGTGTCATCTGAGTACCAAGCTTGGATGTCTTCCACAAAGTCATATGTTATACATTGTTTGGTTTGTTATTGCAGGCACCAGTTCAAAGGGTGATTAAAGGTACCGTCTTCATGCCCAAACACTGAAGCTACCAATTTCTGAGGAATTTAAAGACCATGGTAGACATCCTCTAGCTCTGCATCATTAAGCCTGAGAACACATACAGAAACAAATGTGAAATTTAAAACAAAAATAATTATACTTTGATCTATAAACCAAATTCAGATAATTTCAGGTGCTGAAATATAATATGTAGCTTTAACATGCAGCTGAGAAACAAAGTAAACCAATAGATAGAATATGATCTTAGGTCCATAAAACTTGGAGGCTAAGAGAGAGGCTGTGCCAGAAGGAAAATGAATTGATCTCTCTATATTAGTAACTTTGTCTTAATGTAACATTTTTTATATGTAGCTATGTATTTTTGTAATATTTTGTTTAAGTTGCCTGTTGTTGCTTCAGTTTTTTTTGTACACCGGTTAGACATATTTTTAAAATATTAAGCGGCATAGAAATTATATAATCTAATCAAATTGACAGATTTCCAAATTAACATTTATGCGACACTGGATATTACTGCTGCATAGTAATAGGTGGTAGTTTAAGGGTGCAATCAGAAACACAATTACCTGGGAATAAATCCAATTGAGGAGAGTGGGTGTTTTTTTGGGGGGTAGCAGGGAACATGTTTAGGATTTAACTAAGGATCTAAATTAGTTTTGTGGTCACAGAAGGTGAGAATTTTCAAACATTCGCAAACATCTGCTTATTGTCCTGCATAACAACATCATATCACATGTACTGCACATACTTATTACAGTCAGTTGCTTGGGCAATAAGTCATGACCGTTTGCCTCTAGGATTATTTTAGCTTTCATAAAAGAGCTCACAAATTATTAAGAATTTGTAGGTGGATATGAACAGGGAGTTGGTAAAAAGTCATGACAAGCTTTTCTTTGGTGTGCGTTAGTTTCAGAGGGACAAAACAGCAAAATATTTTAACAAGTTAATGTTGATTCTCCTTTGGACGGATGTTCTGTACTTTTAGTTATGATTAATGTCCACTCAATGATGTCTTTAGTCTTATTAAGTGCAATATATGTTATTTCCCAGCAGAAGCACAAGTACCTACCATATGTTATGATGAACATTTGTCAGTTTTCCACCAACACGTATTGGACAGCATCTGTGATATCATTCATAAGTAGACATAGGGTGACTGGCAGTCCTGTGCGTGGGTTTCTGCTTGTCCAGTGGGGCTTTTCTGCCTCTCTGGCCCCTGTGTGCCTCTTGTGCCCCTGAAATTGGTTCAGGGGGTAGAGAAAACCCTTAGAACAGTGCCTGGGGGAAGGGAAGGAGACAGTTCTTTCTGGCAAGCTGAAATGCTTTTGCAGGCAGAATGTTTGTGACAGCGCAACACTGAATTCCACCCATAGCCTTCCCTGACCCTTGCCCATGTAATACCGAAGTTCTTTTAAAAATGATTTTTTTAAAAAACATGCTACAAGGATATGTGGTAAAACTATTATAAGGAACATAGAGCACAGGAAACTGCCTTATGCCAAATCAGAGCTTTTTAGATACAATTGTAATCCAGCTGTTTTGTGCCATGGCATCTCTATTATTACTATTATTTTGGCTTTTTGTTTATTCTGGTGTTTTTTGTTCACATTTTAATTGTTTTCTTTCTTTTGTAAACTGCCCTTAGAATGTGACTGAAGGCTAGTATAAAAATACTTGTACAGTGGTACCTCAAGTTAAGAACTTAATTTGTTCTGGAGGTCCGTTCTTAACCTGAAACTGTTCTTAACCTGAGGTACCACTTTTAACCTGAGGTACCACTTTTCCATTCTCAAGGAAATTAGCCCTGAGTGCTCACCGGAAGGACAGATCCTGAAGCTGAGGCTCCAATACTTTGGCCACCTCATGAGAAGAGAAGACTCCCTGGAAAAGACCCTGATGTTGGGAAGGATTGAGGGCACAAGGAGAAGGGGATGACAGAGGACGAGATGTTGGACAGTGTTCTCGAAGCTACAAACATGAGTCTGACCAAACTGCGGGAGGCAGTGGAAGACAGGAGTGCCTGGCATGCTCTGGTCCATGGGGTCACAAAGAGTCAGACACAACTAAACGACTAAACAACAACAACCACTTTAGCTAATGGGGCCTCCCGCTGCCGCCACACAATTTCTGTTCTCATCCTGAAGCAAAGTTCTTAACCCAAGGTACTATTTCTAGGTTAGCAGAGTCTGTAACCTGAAGCGTCTGTAACCCGAGGTACCACTGTACTAAATAATAATGAAGCATATAAGCTGCACAGTGCCTCTACAACTGCATTTCTGCAGTGTTCATGCTATATTGTGAACAAAGGACTAGCGTCACTACAGCATTAGCGGGGAAGTTGCTCTTGTTATGGTGGGAAAAATTACTGGCTAAGATCCAAATAGCTGTTTAGGCTCACACCAGGAACTTCAACTGGCCCCATGGGATTTTTTGCTTTTGAGCAATATCACAAACTTCTAATAGCATGCATGAAAACTTTGTTTTTAAAGCATTGCCATGCAGCATATTGGGAGGTCTGGTAGTGCTGGTTGATAAAAACAAATCTAAAATGTCTTTGGGCTAACGGAACTTGTTTTACAGTTTTTGAAATCCTGGCCATGAATACAATCCATATAAACCTTAGAACAACAACCAGAGATCTTTAAAGTTGCAATTAATCAACAATATCTCGCTTTTTATTCTGAAGTGTTTGTGTCTATCTTTGCAGTGGCGAGGCACTGTTACTTCTATTTATAGGTAAGTCAAAGAGCAATTTGTGTTCAAGTGTTATTCATAATTATTTTTAGCCTCTCTTGCACAATTTGAGTACATGTGCGGCTTGCAGTGATTCATTTCTGAATGCACAGAGTCCAGTTTTTGTTCTGCGAATTTGCATATCAACTTTTGTGTTCTTTTTGTGTCACCTGTGAAGAAATTCAGTGCTACAACTGGTCTTCTATCAACTGCTATTGAGCCATATTTTGGGAAAAGAATATTTTTTCAATTTGCCTCTACCATTATAATAAAGGCTTCTGTATTCATTATACGCTGAGCAGAAGAGTAACAATGGCTAGACAAGCATGGGAATGTGCTGCTCGAAGGAGACACACAGATCAGCTTTTGATATTGTGAAGTATTTGTGAGTAATAATTGAAGTGGGTGTAAAGACACTAGTGAAAATGCCTTACACATTTATATTGGGGAGAATATATATATATGCAGGCTTCTGTTCATTGGCATTAGGGCAATAGGTCAGTCATGCCCTGCCTCCAGCACTCCAGTCAGGCGCTGTGGGTTAAACCACAGAGCCTAGGACTTGCCGATCAGAAGGTCAGCGGTTCGAATCCCCGCAACGGAGTGAGCTCCCATTGCTCGGTCCCTGCTCCTGCCCACCTAGCAGTTTGAAAGCACGTCAAAGTGCAAGTAGATAAATAGGTACCGCTCCAGCGGGAAGGTAAATGGCGTTTCCGTGCTCTGCTCTGGTTTGCCAGAAGCGGCTTAATCATGCTGGCCACATGACCCGGAAGCTGTATGCCAGCTCCCTTGACCAGTAAAGCGAGATGAGCGCCGCAACCCCAGAGTCAGTCACGACTGGACCTAATGGTCCCTTTACCTTTACTTCCCAGAGAGTTTAGTGGAAGAGTTGCTCATGTACTTCTCCCTTTTCCATTGAAATCAAAGGAGTGCTTAATTTTCACTGAATCATATACTTAGTGTTTACAACCAGGAAAACTGCATGGCTGTTTTAAAAATAATTTTACACATGGATATGACGATTGTATAAATTGCTCAATAATCTGTATTTTAGAATGTGTTCTTCCTTGACACTTTGATATTGGCCAAATACCATGAAAGCAGCTGGAACTCTATTCCTGTTGGTTGAGATGAAATACTTTTTAAAATATTCAGTTAATTTCTTATCATCGCCTGGGTTGCAGCTAATGAGATCCCAAAGAGATATGTCCTCTTGGCAGGTAATAGGTCCCCCCCCCCATCTTCTTTCACCTCCCAAGCATCTGAGACAGAATATTTGGATTAGATGAATGTTGCTCTGGCAATGTTGCAGCACATTCTAATTAAGTAACAGTGTCAAGTCATTTTTATATCTGTTATAACGATAGCTGAAAACAGATTATATTAAAATATTCACAGATTTAAGGGACACAAATGGCGGTGATGCCCCGTTTTTCTAACAAAACGTGTGTGCGGGTACATATGCTTCTCAAATTCACCATCAGAGAAGAGACTTCAGTTATCTGTTCCACAAGGTGACCTGTTATAGAACTAGTTTCTGTTTCCAGGCTGGGGTCCTCTGATACTCCAGGTACATAGAGCATTTTGCCTTAGTATTCGGGTGGGTCCCACACCACACAGAGACAGTGCCACCTAGTGAACATGAAGACCTTCTACAAGAGAGTTGTGTGAGGGTGTGTTTTTTGTATATGCAAACTAAGAAAAGGAAACAACAAGCATATCTGGGATGATTCTCCATAATGAATAAAATAAATTACTTTAAAGACCTAATTCAAGTGTTTATAGAAATACAAACAAATATGCACAAAGTCAGGTGACAAAAGCACAAATCACCAGTGTACCAACAAGTATCTCACACAATTTATTATAAGATTTGCAGTGTGGCTGATTTCACATGCCAGCTTACCGTACTAGAACTCATGTACATCCAAAGAAGCTGTATGCTGGAAGATTCGGGGAAGATTAAAAAAAAGTACTTCTTCTTCACACAAGACTATGGAACTCTCTTCCACAGGAGGCAGTGTTGGCCACCAACCTAGATGACTTTAAAAGAGGATTAGACAAATTCATGGAGGAAAGAGATATCGAAGGCTACAGGCTATCATGGCTCTGCTCTGCCTCCACAGTTGGAGGCAGCAATGCTTCTGAGTACCAGTTGCTGGAAACCACAGGAGGGAAGGTACTCTTGTGCTTGAGCCATGCTCGTGGGTTTCCCACGGGCATCTGGTTGGCCACTGTGAGAGCAGGATGCTGGACAGGACGGGCCATCTGCCTGATCCAGCATGCTCTTCTGATGCTGTTATGACAGGGGGGTTGTAATGAAGTATTCAGGTTCAATTTAAAGTGCTTGTTTCAACTTCAAGGTTCTGAAGGACTTGGGACCAGGATTTCTGAAAGACTTACTTTCCCCCATTCCCATGTGTACTCACTGAATCACAAGATTCCCTTCAGTGGCCATGCTAAGTGTCCCTGACAAATGAAGTGAAATAGATGGCTATCAGAGAAAGGGCCTTTTAGGCAGTGGCACCCTGGAGAAGCCTTCTCAATGAGTTTTACCTGGTACCATTTTTGTGATAACTTTGATGGCAGCCTATACAAAATAAAAATCTATAAAGACTTTTCTGTTTAGCAAGGCCTTATAAATAACTTGCATAGTTTGGTTTTCAAAACTCTTATTTAACTTTGGGGGTGTGGCGAGTTTTGTCTTTGCTGTATTTATGTTGCTTCTGATTTTATGGTGTTAGGTCTTGCTTTGTATTCAGTTGTATTCTTATTTATCATAAGCCACCCAGATAACTTTATGTCACGGGGCGGCATACAAATGTCGCAAATAAGCCAGTCTCCATAACCATTCGGGAATTAAAGGCTCCATATACTTTCCCCACCTGGAGTCTGTCTACTAAAGCATTATGAAATATTTGTCTCCTTCAGTGAGAAACCAGAGTTCTGGTTTAAGCCCAAAGTTTACTACTGTTACAGTAGTTTCTGCTGCTCCAGAGAAGCGGACACGGAGCAATGGATCCAAACTACAAGAAAGAAGATTCCACCTAAACATTAGGAAGAACTTCCTGACAGTAAGAGCTGTTCGACAATGGAATTTGCTGCCAAGGAGTGTGGTGGAGTCTCCTTCTTTGGAGGTCTTTAAGCAGAGGCTTGACAACCATATGTCAGGAGTGCTCTGATGGTGTTTCCTGCTTGGCAGGGGGTTGGACTCGATGGCCCTTGTGGTCTCTTCCAACTCTATGATTCTATGATTCTAAGAAGGTTGGTTGTATTGTGCCACATTACAGCCTTCTCCCTTTCCCTCTCCCCCCACAGTACTTCTATCAGAATGCCATTATACTGCCTAGTGGGAACAAATGCTTTTTTAAAATCTTTAGGTGTCAGCTGGCTCAGGATAATGCACAGGTTCTCATCTGAATCAGAGTGAATGAATTAACAAATTCATGTTGCTATCAAGTGCCAAAAGCAAGTGAGTGGCAAATGTGGCCGTGTGTCTCTGCTGAGAAATGCAGGCATCCAGGGCATGGCTAGATATCATATATGGTTGTTTTTTAAATGCCTTTTGAAGCTTGGAAAGCAATGGCTTCCTAGATAGAAACTATACTTTTTGCTTTTTAGATTCCAAAGAAACACTGAGCTTCTTGTCAGCAAAGAGCAACAGTTCTCTTCCTAAATTAGATATATAGTGGGTGATATGAAGAACCAAAAATTTGTATTCTACTGTTCACAGCCCATTCCAACACAGAGTGAAATGTTCTTAAGCTCATGGAAAGCCCATTGTGTTAGATTCTGGCCATTGTATTTATTCTACCCCCCACAAAATAATTCTTACAAAGTACTTTCATTAAGGCCCTTCTTAGCAGTGATATATAAACTAGCTATGGCATTAATACAACAACACCCAGCTGTCTTGGTGAATTCAAAGTTAGCTGGGCAACAATAAAGTGCTTAGGGGTGCATGGTGTGATTATTTATTTAGCTGCCAGTAGATGGCACTGTTACTTAAATCTGTTATTATAAAGAACATTGTTTTTAACAGGTGGCCTTGCTGAACATACCTGGAATGGCACATGTGAGAGTGTAAAGCAGTTGCCAAGATACACTTTATTGTTATTCTGGATTGCTGTTTGACAGTAGGATTCCAGATTCATCTCTTAGGCAGAGATTCCCCCCCACCCCCCCAGATCTCTTATAAGGAAAGCCACACATCAAACTTATGTGACTTATGCAAAAACACTTTCGTTAGCAAAACAATAAGATTTTTTGTAACAGATCAAGCATATGAATCAAAGAAAATACCAAGCTATTGAGAGGATTCTGTCAGCTATCTAGAAAACTATTTAGTGTTCTAACAAAATGTGGCACCCTATTTATAGTCCTGGGAATCTTAGTTTCTATTTAATTTTTTTAAAAAAATGCATATCTAGATCTCATGGTTGTAGATCCAACCATGAAAACATGTGAGTGATGCCTGGTAAATGTTAGACCAGCAGAAACTATGTAGGAATTCCAGTAGTAATTTTTTTGTCTCATCTCATGCTCACATGCGTGGTTTCTTAAATTTATTTATTCAGAACATTTATTTCCCACATCATGGAATTCCTAGGCAATCTCTCACTCAGGTACTGAGAAGACACTCATTTCAGTCAGGTGGCTGTATCACATGCTCTCGCATCAAGTCCTAGGATTGATCTATCTTATGACACACTTGTGTTAGTGTACTAGGGGAAGAAGAAGCAAAGATCACCAGTGTCAAAGCAATGATTCTTCAAAATCAACTTCGTCTGGTCATGTTGTTCAGATGCCTGATTATCGTCTTCCAAAGCAACTACTCTATTCCAAACTTAAAAATGGAAAGCATAATGCTAGCTGTCAACAAAAGAGGTTTAAAGACTCACTCAAGGCAAATCTAAAAAAATGTAGTATAAACACCAACAATTGGGAAACACTGGCCTGCGAGCACTCCAATTGGAGAACAGCCTTTACCAAAGGTGTTACGGTCTTTGAAGACACTCTAACTCAGGACAAAAAGGAGAAACGTGCTAAGAGGAAGGCACATCTGGCAAACCTTCACCGTGTTCAGCTCCAGCCTAGAAACCTATGTCCCCACTGTGGAAGGACATGTGGATCCAGAATTGGCCTCCACAGTTACTTAAAGACTCACTGTTAAGACCATGGTTATGGAAGACAATCTTACTGGGCTACGAGTGATCGCCAAAGATTCTACACAAAGATTCTATCAACACAGGAATGTTGTGTTGCATGAAGTTGTTTTGAGGAAAACTTTGGAAAATGTAAACAAAAAAAAACAAAAAAACAAAACTCATTTCCTGAGCAGTTTATATAATTTAAGCATAAAAAAAAGGCAGCAGCTGGATATACCAGAAAATCAGGAGCTTCATCAGAGAAGCTAGAAAACAAAAAGATCCTTTATATTCTGCAATGTCCCCTGTCCCCTGAAGATTCTTTCCTTTACTATATGTAGGGGTTTACTATATCTGAAGAATGGGTGAGGTGTTAGACTATATAATTTCAGTTCAAATCTGATGATCTCCTGTGCTCATGGATAACTTTCAACTAAACTTTACTTTTAGGTCAGAAACAAACAAGATGTGTTTGTGTTTCCAAATCAAATCTTATTATTAATTTACTTGGCTGAATATTTGAACACACAACCAATTAGAAAATTGGATATTTTACTGTGACTCACTTTCACCTCCTCCACTAATATAAAATGAATGGATAGCAATATAAATTTATTTTTTAAAAGAAGTATATGTCAGTTATTTTAAAAACTATGCAATTCTAAATAACATTTGATTCAGCACAGGAGATGAACTTTAATTTTCACAATACAAAATATCACATCCTTGGAAACAGGTGCAAAATGTTAAAATGTCAGTTGAAAACCTTACTTTTTGGCTAAACAATGATTTAGTAAAATTTTCTGGGTGAAATCAATTTTGAATGTACAAAGCTTTTACTTCAAAAGTTGAATGGAGAACTTTGATCTATAGTCGATAAAAGTAAACTATAGTTTGCTTTTAGTTTGGTTCATATGATTTCTTTCAACTTAGGTTATTCGTTTTGCTTCCAAGAATCCACCTTCAACAATGTTAGTATTAAAAGGATAGCATTAAATTTGCATTATGGAAGGCTAATTACTGCAAGACAAGAAGCAGCCCTTATTTTTTAGATGGGCGCTAGTACTGAATTGCTTTCGCCCTCTGTTCCACATTGAATTCTCATTCGCATTCATTCAAAATGGCACCTGTATATTTCATCTTACATTATAGTTGTAGCACCTATTGAAAACAGCGCGAAGTATGCACATTTTCCATGCCACCACAAATCCGGTTTGCTGCAGTGATTCCTGTGAACGAATTTCCAAACTGTTTTTTATTTATTTATTATTATCTGCCACTATTCAACGTATAATTAAACACACCACAAGATGATTTCCATATTTCGATATGGAAATCATTCTTTCCACATTTCGATATCTTTTCCCAGTTGTTTTCTCCAAATCGCGAAACTGATAACTGGGAAAAGGCACCCATTGCTGCCAAAGTTTGTACAACAAACTGCAAAGTCTCCGATCAGCCCACCTGCCTGCCTACGCGGCGATTCGTTCTTTTAAAAAAAAAAAAAGAAAGAGAAGAAGAAGAGGTGTGAATTCGGATTTGAATAACCCTCTAAGGAACTGGGATGATTTCATTGGTGAACTGGGCGAGGGAACCGTCGCCGTGACTTGTATAAGACGCGCCGCGCTCGCCTCGCCTCTATTCGCGCGGTCAAACCGAGGCAACGAAACGCTTCGCAGGCGTCGGCTCCTCTTGTTGCGCCTTCCCTTCTCCTCCGCTCTCCGCGGCCTCCACCCCACTTCTCACGCGAGGGCTGCCGCCTTCTGAGCCTGCTGACCATGTTCCAGGAAAATGCCCCTGCAGCGCTTGCCCGCCCGCCCGCCTGCCCTCCTGTCAGCACTACGCGGGGCTCCCTCCTTCCCGCCCTTTCTCCTCTCACCCTGGGCGCGCGCGCAAGGGCCCTGCTCTTGGACAGGGCAGCCAAACCCCTTTCCGCTCTGCCTCAGAGTCGCCTCTTGGGTGCTGGGGGGTCTCCCACCCACCTGTCACATCCAGAGCTTCTTCAAGCGGCCGCGGCGGCGGGTTCCCCCCTCTGACCCCTCCAGAGCGACACCCAACAAACTGCCCTCCGTTGCTGGCAGCCGTGCGGGCGTCTTACCTGCCGCTTAGGCTCTAGCTCTGCGCGCAGCTGCCCGCGCGCCCCAGGCCGCCCTCCCTCTCTCCCCCCCCCCCCCGCGACGGGTCTTCCCCCTCCTCCTCCTCTCTGTCTCCTCACCTCCCCCGCCCCCCCCCCCCCATATTTGGCTTTTTGGAATTCCTAATCGCGGCTGGTCCCTGTGATTGGCTG
Organism: Podarcis tiliguerta; assembly: GCF_965153285.1. NCBI lineage: Eukaryota > Metazoa > Chordata > Lepidosauria > Squamata > Lacertidae > Podarcis > Podarcis tiliguerta. The sequence goes on from NC_139534.1 coordinate 103,906,619, forward strand.
CTGGGCTCTGACCCCGCTCGGGCTCCAGGCTGGGCGTATAAAAGGGGCCTGAGGCGGGGGCTCCCGAGCATTCCCCGGAGCGGGCACCAGGGACCAGTCGCAGCATGACGGGCAAAGCGGGCGACGCGCTCGCCCACAGCCTGCCCGCCAAACTCAAAGCCCCCGACGGCGCGCCGCCTGCTCCTCCTCCGCCGCCGCCCACAGCCTCGGGCCCCCCAGGGGCGGCAGGGGCCCCGGTGGGCTCCGTAGCCGCGGGGGCCAAGCCCGTCTCGGGCCCCGCGGCGCCTCGCTGTACCGGCTTCGGCATCCAGGAGATCCTGGGCTTGAACAAGGAGCCGCCTTCGCACCCTCGCGCGGCCCTGGACTCGTTGCCCGCCGGCCACCTGCTGGCGGCCCGCTCCGTGCTCAGCCCCGCCGGGGTGGGCGGCATGGGCATGGGCTTGCTCGGCGCCGGCAGCCTACCCGGCTTCTACGCGCAGCCCACCTTCCTGGAGGTGCTGGCCGACCCGCCCGGCGTCCACCTGCAGCCGCTGGGCCGAGGCCCCGCGCAGCTCGACACCAGCCAGACGGCCAGCTCAGGTAGAGGCAGAGCCGTGGGGCGGGCGAGGAAGGGGGCAGCCGGGAGAGAGAGAGAGAGATCCAGCCTCAGGAAAGCCGGAGGCCGCGGCTGCCTCGCCAGGCAACCCCGTGAGGGAGCCCTCCAGCCTGGGCAGCCCCACACAGCCGACCCAGGAGGGAGACGCCCAGGTCTGAAGGGGTGGTCGTCGTCCCCCCCGCCACCTTCGGGCCAACACAAGCTCTTCTTGCCTTCCCATCGCCAGCGATCTCCGCTTCTTCCAGATCGCGGCTTTTTGAGAAAGTGGCCCAGCAGCTGCTTCCCCAGACTGCGGTCATTATAGAAGCATAACGAAAGATAATCGACGGGGGCCAAGGAGAAGGGGGCGGGGGCCTCCGGAGGCAGGGAGAGGGGGCGACTTTCGAACACAGGACCGGCCGCTGGTTTCCATCCTTCTGAAGGGATGAGATCGAAACGCGGGGACCGGCGCTGTTGAAGGTAGCGCGGTCGGGGCTCAAGGTCCCGATTTGTTACCATAAGCGCCAAGGGAATAAAAGGAAATAATATGAAAAGCAATGGCCGGTTTCCAAACGAATAATAGTAATAATAATAATGCAGAATAATTTTAAACGGGTAAAAATTAGGAGAAACGGCAAAAGTTGTTATTGTAGAGTGTCTAATATATAAATACCCTTCCTTATGTTCCAGCTCCCCTGGTTCAAAGTCCATTTTTTCCTTGCCCTGTCTTTTAAATATAGGAGCGATAAGATTTAGTAGGATCCCCAAAATTGCAAGCTTCGGGGCGATGCGCCATCGACTTTTTAAATTCATAAATACTTTTTTTCTTTTTTAAAAAAATTGACATTTCGAAGGGGGAGAAATGTCGCGTAAGGCTTGGAAACGAAACTGGCCTTCGAGTTTGGAAGGGAGAAAAGAGGAGCCAAGAGCGCGCAGAGAGCGAGGCGTCCTCGGGATGCAAAGCGCTGCCAGGGGGAACCCGGCCAGGGAACGAAACCTGAGTCGATCGCACGAGGCCAGCGCCCCGATCCCCCGATCCGGGGAAATCCGAAGCGAGGTCTGAGTGCGAGACTCCCTCGCCTCGCACCCCGGAGCGTCTCGGGGAGCCGGGAGGGGAGACTCACCCGAACACACACACCCTCCAGGAGCTCTGGTCCCCATCGCTGCCGCCTTTCTGTGTCCCCAGATTCCGAGGATGTTTCGTCCAGCGACAGAAAGATGTCCAAGTCCTCGTTAAGCCAGAGCAAGAAGCGGAAGAAGAGGCGGCACAGGTAAGGCGGACGCTGCTCGGGAGCCCTGCGAGGCGGAGAGGGAGGATCTCCCCACCCCAATTGCCTGGCCTGCCCTCCCAGTCTCTACCTTTGGGCCTCAGGATCCAGGGTGTCAGGATCGAGCCCCCCATCACCTTGTGCACGCGGGTGGGTATGGGGCTGGGGGGACGACGACAGAGAAGGGAGCTGCAGAGATGCGCCAAGGAGAGTTGCGCCCTTCTCTGGGTCCTCCATCCCAACGGGGTCCTCTGTCTCCTCCACCAGCATCTCCTCGGATGGACCCGAGGCGCAGCTCAGGGAGGAGGCCGCGCTTCTCAAGGCATTTGTTCGGCCTTTGGGTGCTGTTTTGTCTTGAAACCTCCGACCCAAGAGAGGCCGGGGGAGGGGGGTCGCCCTGGCTGATCCGACCGGCTGCACGGTGGCACTTTCCCTTCTCCCCGTGAGCCGCAGTTCTCCTTCCCCCTATGTTGTAATCCGTCTTCCTTGCCTAGTGGTCCATTGTCATAAAAGACGCAGCAACGGGGTGGGGTGGGGGAAGCTGTCCTCGGAGACCTCTCTCTGCATTCCTCATTCTCCAGGGATCTCTTGGGCTGTTTCTTTCTCTCTTTTAAAAAAGGAAATAAATTAGGGAATTTTTTTCCTGCATGTGTTGGGACCCTTTAAAAGCAGTGCTTTGACCCAACCGGAATCTCCTGGTGGTTGTGTGTGTGTGTGTGTGTGAGAGAGAGAGAGAGATGTTATTATGAAATGCATCCTATAAAATGATATGGCTGGCATCTGCTCAGGAAAACAACAAAAAAAACAGCAACAACACAAAGAATGCTGCTGCAATTTCCGTGACTAGCAATAAAGTATTCGAAATGTTCCGCAAGCTGACAGGACAGTTTGCAAACAGGAGATGTGGGAGAGAGGAAAGGAAAGTGAAGAGGTCTTTTGTGGAAGTCTAACCTCCCTTCCCAGATCTGTCACAGTCTCAAGAGGGGCAACTTGTCATTTTGCCCCCAGGAAAGGGGGGCTCGGTCCTCTTTCCAGAAGTAGCTGCGTTCGTCTCTGGTAGGACTGCAAGGGTGGCCAGGAAAATATTCCCAAGCGAGCCAGTGGCAACCCTGTTATTCCTGAAATTCAGGACAATGGGACAGCAATGCATCCGTTCGGACCCGGTTTGGGGAAATAATTAGATCAATTTTGCTAAGCGGCGGAGTGCCTGTGGATTAGGAGAACTTTCCCGTGAAAGGTTGGCTAGAATGAGGAAAAGGGCAAATTAAGGGTTCAATATTTCCTTAAGCAGTGCAATTGCCGTGGCAAAGCGGATGCTTCCGTTTGACTGATGAGGTCGAAGCAGATGGGGGACAAGAACTTCCCAGATGAACTGGACTGATACAAGGGAGGTGGGTTGGTTCGCCGTTTAGATCCAGGTTAGAATCGAAGCACGTTTCCTTTCTGGATCCAGAAAAGAGCTGGAATCAGGTGTTGAATTTCTTAGTGATTTCAGGAGTGGCTTTTTCTTCTTCCAATAGGTGTACAGTATTTACCTTGCCCAGTATATTTGGTTTTTTTTTAAAAAAACAACAACAACAATTAATTCACCTATAATTAAATACTTCTCCAACAAGTAGTTGCAAAACGGAGAGGCACTAGAAATGTCTCTGTTACTGAGGTTTGTTGGTACAAAGTGGACTAAGATTACTTTTGAAAAAAACGAAATTTAAGTATGCATTTCAGAAAGACGCATTCTGCCATTTATTTTTGACAGGAAAACTATCCTGCAAGAAAAGTGGGAGAGTTGTGTTGTCTCCCCCCCAGCAATTTCCCCAAAGAAATAGTCTTCAAATTGCCTCGAGAGAAGGATATCGAATGGTTAAACGAGTTTGCTGTATTCGCATTGGCTGTGATTCCGTTTGGGGGGGGGGGGAGACACCCCAAACTCTACCAGTTAAAGAACTAATACAAACGCTTGATGGTAGAATATGTCCTTTGTATTAACAAGGTCTTTTTGTTAACACTGTTACTGATCCGATACAGTGCGTTAGCTTTAAAATGCTTGGAGGTGATTTGATAGCATTGGAAATTCGAGGACTACATTTTCTTTTATTTTTACTAAGTGACTTGGATTTCTTTCTCCTCTGGATGCTATATTTCTTCAGGGGTGCAGGTGTTTATTTCATATTTCTTTGGGCTGGTGCTTGCATCCGTGTGTACACACACACACACACACAGAGAGAGAGAGAGAGAGAGAGAGAGAGAGAGAGAGAGGAACTACAATATTGTAATGCAGACTGCTTCCTTGGTAGATTAATCACAGAACCAGAGGGCTGCCATGCATCAGAAATTGGTGCGGATAGCCTAATGCTCATTCAGATTTGAGGCACAACAGGAGCATGAAAGGAACCTGTCTGCTCTGCAGGCATCTTTCTTCAACTCCAGTTGTGCTTCCGTTTGTTTCCAGTCCCAGACAATCGTTTTGGGAGTGTGCCTGTCTTTGAGGAGGACTTTGGAATAGATAAACGTGGGAGAAGTGTGTCCTTGGTATGAAATTCGTTGTTTTGAAGAGGTGGAAGTCCTACTTACTATGCTGTTCACAGCACAGCACAGCACAGCTGAACTGCTGACGGCACTGGTGGTACTTACTTAGGTTGTAAAGTGTTAGGGAATCTATATGATGCTCAGGTCATTTATTAAAAAAAGGAAGACTGGCAGATGTGAGAAATGCTGGGCACTTTTGACATTATAAAAGAGGGGACGGTGTTGTTACCCATCAATTTAAATGCCAAACATAGCATGCTGTGCACTGGTGTTGAAATAATATTTGCACCTGGAAATGCTGATATGAATGCTGCATTGCAAAAAAGAAATAAAGAAAAGCAAATAATGGTTTTTATTCTTTAAAACTTGCATTTTGCCAGAAAATCCAACCTTCCACATGAAGCCACTCCCTATAGGTATTGACAAGCAAAACAAAGTCTTTTCAACTTAAAACATGTCTTCTGACACTGAAAACTACATCTTACAGAATTAAGAGTCACCATCTGGATTCACACTGTTGGGTTTGAATGTAGTGAATTTGCCAGATTTTGTTAGGGTTCTGCTTTAGTGTTACATTTCACAGAAGTACTGCTAATAATAATATGGAAGTAATTTTTTTAAAGATCCATAACTCTTATCAGTTTAGTTGTTATTGTAATAGCAACTAACCAAATCAGCAAGCCAGCATCCTTATTGTTATTTTGCTAACATATAGCAAAAGATTACCTTTATTTTTATTTTTATTTATAAAAGAAAGGCAAAATGATAGTCTGAAGAACATAACAACAAGTAGTTTAATTCTTAACATATGTGATTACCAATAGAGATGTACATATATTTCGACACTCTATAGTTAAGATATATATGTGAGAAACTGAATCCAGTCTAAAACACATTTATTTGATAGCAAGCACTATTGACTGCAAATGAGCTTACATCCTAGTGAGGGTGGTTAGGCTCACAACCCAGAGAAGCAAAGACTGATTCTATCTGCAATAGCATTCTATTTACAATTAAAAAACCATAGCATATATACAGTGGGATGGTATAGATAATAATCATGTATGCCACTCTGAATTATTGGTGGGGATACTGATATGAAAAATAAATTTATAGGGACTCCACATTTTTTGGCTGTAGAAGCTGAGCTGGTGTTTGGCGGTGCTACTTCTTGTTTCCCCCCCTCCTGTGACTTTCTATGAGGTGGTGCTTTCCCCTAATTTAAATCTTTTGAGTAGCTTCTGCTACAAATGGGTTTGTTTTTGTGATGTCTTTCTTGACAATGAACAGAAGCAGGAATCTAAGACTAGCCATTTACCGTATCAAAGTTGTTTTTTTTTTAAATCAAGTGCCACACTTATTTTTGTTTAAGTACCCTCACCCTTTGCCTCCTTCTGAATAATAGCCCCATTCTCCATGTGTTGAGAGATTTGCTTTTGTCTCCCACTTTGATTTGTTAATATACTCTATGGATAGGCCTTCGCTTTCAATTCAGCTGGAGGGCTTTGGAGACATAGTTAATTCTTCCATTTCAATAAATTGGACTTGAAGCTAGTCATTTTATGCACACTTACTTGAGAGTACCCCACTGAGTGAAGAGGGATGCAGCAGACAAAATGTGGGTAGGATTCGACAGCAAAGTGCTTACCTTTGCTTATCATAACTTTCTCTCTCTCTCTCTATGTACCTTTACTTCCTATGGCTTTTGGCTATCCATCTGTAGATACATATAGGAGGCAACATGGTGTAGTGGTTAGAGTGTTGGGACCCAACCTGGGGAACCAAGGTTTAAGACCCGACTTGACCATGTAGCTCACTGGGTACATGGTCCCAGAGTTGTTGTGGGAGAGGGAGAACCAAGTTTGCCACCTTGAGCTAGTTGGAGGAACAAGATGGGATGTAAATGCAATAAATCAATAATCAAATATATTTTACCCGCTCTCTAAGCTTTCCCTTTGGTCCTTCACCCGTTTAGGTTAGTCCAACATTTAGTTTCATTTTTACTTTTTCATCAGTTAGTTTTGTTTCCTTCAGGACAATTTTCACATCCTATCAACTGGAGGAACTGGAAAAAGCATTCAATGAGGCCCATTATCCTGATGTCTATGCGAGGGAGATGCTGGCAATGAAAACAGAACTTCCTGAAGACAGGATACAGGTAATTGTACTGCTATGAGACCCCCATGATACTAATTTTCCTTTTCATGTTCTTTAGTTTCTTCAGAAAGGACAATGTATCTTTTTAGACAGAAATAGAGTGTCAACCCTAAACAGTTTTCTTGCAACCCAGATCCTCAAGAGCTAATTATCAACTGTGCATGAGAAAATAACCCTCAATTGGTATGGTTTTTTTGTGTCTCGGGTTGCATTGTTCGCTCCCGAGTTTATAGTAAGATGTATTATACAGGGAGACATGTAAGCTAGAAAAATCCTGAGAAGGGAAGTGTAGTGTGGGAAGAAGGCTAAAAGTATCCTTGTTGAAGTGGCATGAGTACTCAGGATCTATGAGGGCTCAGGATCTATCTGTGATGAAGTAAAGGGTTAAAAAAAAGGAACCCAAGCACAATTGTGTCCCAAGCAAAGGATTGCTGGAAACCTGGTAAGTGGAAGCTCACGTGAGTGAATGCTTCTCCATACAATAAAATAAAATTCCCATAGATTTTTTTTAAAAAATGCACTGTTGTGGAGAAGGCTAGGGTAGAACTCTTTTCCCGACATTCTTTTTTAAAGTAGAAAGTCTCTGTTTTGTATATTAAGAAACAATCTTAATATAACAAAGCCCAACATAAATTTACCATCTAACAGAAAACGGGACCTGAACTGAACATGCCACGTATTTATTATTTGGAAAATAATTTTATGAGTTAGATTTATTTCTAGTAAATCAAGAAGTGTTTTGTTATTCACTGTAATGGTGTGTAGATTGTGTCCTAAGGCTGAGGATTGCTCCCTAAAGCTGAACCAAATAATGGTTTATTAGCAAAAGTCACTATTAGTGACTGCCAACCGCAGTAGCCTTAAGGAAGCTAAAATTTGTAACACTGTGAGAACTGCCCACTATCGGTTTTGGCGTGGGGTTTTTGTTTGTTTATTTGTTTCTGCTAACAAATCTATTGCCTGATTGTACTGATTTCTTTAAGTTGTGCATTCTGCTAGTGCTTAACTGTGGACCTACCCTTCTAAAAATTGCAGCCTTAAAGCTTAATCCTATATGAGCCCCTCTGCTGGCAAATCATTGCAAAGTCATGACCTGTGCTGTGCTGCTGACTGCCTCAGCTGATCCTGGGTGTTATGCCAGTAGAGTGTGGTGTGTGGCAGAGTGGTCCTGCACTGAGATGTCATGTGACGCACAACTCTTACATGGCAGGAGTGGGGCAGCTAATGTTTGCTGCAAGCTAAAAAGCATTTCAGTTGCTCAGTCACCTTTCATGGGCACACTGCTCTATGCTAGAGATATGGTGGAAGGGCTTTCGGTGAGGTTGCGACTGATGTAGGCAGCAAAACAGAATGCATCTGTGCTACTTCCCTGGTACAGGATACGGTTTTACCAATGACAGTATACAGCACTTCATGTCTTACCACAGATCAGAGGACTCAAGCATCAATAGCGCTGAAACATAGGAAACTGCCTTATAGCAGGCCAAGCAGTTTGTCCATCTAGCCCAGTGTTGTCTGCCTGTCTCAGGTAGAGGCCTTTTCCTGTTACCTGCTCCCCGATCTGCTTTTTAACTGGAAATGCAAGAGACTGAGCCCGTGACCTGTGTGCAACGCATGTGTGCCACTACTGAACTTTGGCCGCTTCTCACTCCTTCACTTGCAAATGAGTGGTGACAGCATCAGGAAATTATGAACTAATATGGCATTCATAAAACATGGTGCGGGTTAATAATCTGAGCCAAAGCTGGCAGAATCCTGTTGAGAGTTCCTGCTGGAAACCACTCATTATTTCATGAGTCGTTCCCCCTCCCCCCTTGGATACTAGCACAGCATCAGCCCTTACCTACCATCTTTTAATATTTTGTCACATTAATTGCGATTTCATTGGGTTTCCTTGCTTTGGATATTTGCATACTCTTCTCCTAACCCTCCCCCCCCCACATCCCTTGGGCTTTCACCTTCCTATAGCACCCCCTCCCCCGCTGACGCTATAAAACTGTTTACTTAAATTATGCACCATAAATCACCTTCTCTCCAGCTCCTTAATCATTTGGTTGCTCTCTGCTGAACTCTTTCCAATTTGTCAATCTTTGTGGTAACAAGACATAAAGTGTGTATGATTGCAGTGTGCCAGGTTGGTTCTTCTCGTGGCTTTAAATGGGACTGGAGACTCCTGTCCTTGAGGGTCATAGGCGACATTCAACTAATATTGGCTTATATCGGAGATCACATTGTGCCTTGTGCACTTCCTTTACTCAGGGATATTGCTTAAATTTCTAAAACTTATTGTCGTCCCCCTGCCCAATTGCTAACCTGTGACTGTGACTCAGAAGACCATGTGAAAAATTCTGCGCGCACAGCCACATTTCCAAAAGTCTTTCCACTGCATGTTTTACTTACTGCTAAGAGTGCCTTGCAGTTTTTCATTTGTTGTTCTTTCACCTAGCACAGTTACTGGGGAGAAACTGCTTGCTCCTAGCTTTAAAATGGGAAAATTGTGTTGCTGGGGAAAGCACCTTATACCCCAGCTAGCACTTCCAGTGTTCTTTAGAACTCCTTCCTTATGTATACTGGTTTGACATCCACATGCGGTGACATGCACCCCTACTTGCTGATCAAAAGACAACAGGCTGCCCGGGAAACAGGGTCAGGCCTTCTTGGTGGTGGCACCCTCTCCTCCATTGGGAAACCTGTCTATGCCCAACTTTCCTGAGGCTTGAGATGACAGGTGAAGATCTTTTTAATGAGACTGGGTCAGTTTGGAAGCTGAAAATGCTAAATACTATTTTAATTGACTTATTGATATATAAATGCTAAATAATATTTTAATTGACTTACTGAGTTTTATATACTTTCTTTTAAATATTGCAGTACTATGGTTGATGTTAGCTTTCTGGGTGTTGTATGGCTGGAATGTCAGTTGAGATAGTAAAATGAACAACCAAACAAGCAAATAAGCTAGAGATATAGACAGATATGTACCTCTGAGACTGTGGTTATAGGAATGTCATAGGGGCCCATTGACTAGTGCTTCCATGAGATTGCAGGTAGCCTGTATTGGCCATCACTCCTGTCCCTTACTACCGACCATACCATTTTGTAAGCTTTAAAAAAAGTATTAATTTAATTTTATTACTTTTCTTTTGCAAAGACGTTTTTGCTGCCTGCACACAAGCATGACCACCACATGTGCTCATGCATAAAAAAGCATGGCAGCCCGAATTAGGCATCCATCTTATACTGAGTCCAACCACTGGTCCATTGAGCACAGTGCCAGAGATGGATCCTTTCTATCCCTCTTGACATAGTTGGACTCCAACTCCCATCAGCCCCAGCCAGCATGACCAAGGGTCAGAGATGATGGAAATGGTAGCCCAACATGGGACCACAAGTTCTCTTTCCTTGGTCTGCAATGACTGGGAGCACCTCTTCAGAATTTCATGTGCGGACTTCACCATTTCTACCTGGAGATGCCTTGGTGTTGAACTTGTGCGTGCATCTATAGCAGATGCTATACCACTGAGTTAGCAAGGAATCTGAGAAGAAGGGCAGGTTCTAGGATAACAGCAGGTATCATATTGGAGGCAGGAGATTCCAGTTTAACTGGGCGACCAGACAAATGCACGCAAGCTTAAGCAAAAGTATGCGAAGGCATCATTTTAATCGCAACGCATGATTGTGCTACATTTCCCGCTGCTTTTGCTCCAAAGAGCTCAGAGCAGTTCATGCGGCTCCTGCAGGGTGGACTGTTCATGTGGCCCTGACCAGCATTGTGGTCCTTTACGGCTGCACTGTGGGAACAATGTTCTCACACAGATAGTCATCAGAATACTCCAAGCAATGAAGCTGTATTGGTGCCCGTGTGCCAGAACTTAGTGTTGTGGCCAACAGGGAGCCCCCTTTCTGAGCCCTACATACTGTACTTACCTCATGACTCTTGCATAGGAGACAATGGTACCCACCATGGAATAAGAGCCAACGTGTGGTATCCTCATATTGCAGAGGAGTGAAGGAGAGATACTTTGTGGCTATGGAACTTTTAAAAGTCAGAAGCTATGGTTGGAATGTATTATCCGAGATTCACACACATGAAACTAATATAGCCAGTGCCTTTTATAGCATGGTCAGGGTCCAGGGAATGAGCCAAAGAAAAGGAGACTGAGAAGACACAATCAATCTTGTAATGGCTTATCCAACGAGAAGGAATGCATTGTGAAATATATGATGCTGTATTCAAATTTAATTTTCTGTTTCAACTTCATGCATTCTGTCACACACACCCGCCCCACCAAAAAAATGCAAGTTTGAGAGTGGTTAGTTATTTATGTCTGCAGTTTATGTCACTTCCAAATAAGTTTGTTTTACACTGAGAATCAGTTCAGGGAATTAATTGTAAATCAAGCCTCATTAATTCTCCTTAGAGTGGGGAAAAGAATAAATTAAGGATTCTGGAAGACCAGAGTGGGTGGACATTGGCAAAGGAGTTGCAAGCATCTTTCCCATCATTTCACCTTCAGTTCAATTAATGTGAGTCTTGGCAAGAGAGGATGCTGACCCTTTCCCCATCTCTTGCAACCCAGTGCTTTGTGATACTCTATCACTGACTGATGATGAGGAGAAAACAGAGCAATCTCCTATTTGTCAGAAGCATTTTGCTTCCCTAGATCTCACCTTAGACCACATCAGAGGAAGGGATGAGAGTAAATTCTCAAGACATTAAGTCTTCATTAGCTATATCCTCTTTAATGGTCCTGGTCAAAAATTTGAATGTAGAGCTATAAAGTGATGTTGGCCGGAGACACTTTGAAAACATTTCCAAGCAAAATTATAGTTATCTCCCCTGTTCTATTATTGTAACACGGATGTCTAACATCCGATCATGGTACTTTCTTGTGAATGTTAATTACTTCATTGCTTCTCAGGATATGAACAGGGGGAAAAATATAGGTAGAAGTGGGGAAAGAATTGCAGCAGGAAAAACAGAATGAAAGTGAGAGTTAGGAGAGGAAAGAAATGCAACTCTTAACAGCGAGTTCTTAAATGAACTGAATTCCCTCAGTGAATTACACTGGCTGTATTGTAAAGGCACTGAACAAATGGTTGATAACATAAGGTTTATAAAATAGGTGTAAAGAACGTAAGTAGGAAGATGCCCAATGTGGCAGAAGGAAGGATGATTCTAGGAAATGCAAACATAGTGCCATGTTCCTTAGATGTTATCTAGCATATGGTTGTACAGCACAGAAAAGTCTCTCTTCTTATGATACTTCTCATGATACCTATTTCATGTGATCATAGTGTGCATTCTCCATATATTAAATAAAGCAGTTGATGGCCGCTCCATTTCCATGCAAATATGTTCTTGTGAATCCTTTTGTCAGGTATCCAATGGCTATTTGCAGTTCAATATATAATATATAAACCCCACATTTTGCTTTCAGCATTTCCCTTTTATTAATATTTAATATTTGTTTTCCCACCAAAAAGCCTTCAAAGTGGTTTGCAATTTAAAAACCAATAAGATACCAAACAACAACAGTGAGAAGCAATTAAATAAAACTAACAGGCACAAGACCTGGCAAAATAAAACAGTCTTTGCAGCTCCCCTAAAACTTGTAATGTTTGAGCCACATGAGTCTCCAGACATTCTATTCCATCTTGATAAAGGTACTGCTTCATACTTGATATTAAGTATTTGATATCCTGTGTATTTTAATAGTTGGTACACATGATTGGATAATGCATACTGAATGTGCAGAAGATGCAGTGATTTTTTTAAAAAAATATAATTTAATTATTGCACATGTTTTTGGATGGACTCAGCTCAGTGAAATGATTTTGCTCTGTGAAAACGGCATGAGCGTCTGGGCACCCCTGCATTGTGAGTGATGGCCATGCTTCCCAGCCCACTATCACTGATAGGACCATGCAGTCTTGTCCTGCTAGGTCTCATCTTAGCAAAAGTCACAGAATGGCCAGCTCAGCACTGCATCAGAAACGTTTCTTGCTTTCCCAGAATTCTGAATACAGTCGTACCTCAGGTTAAGTACTTACCGGTAATTCATTCTGGAGGTCCGTTCTTAACCTGAAACTGTTCTTAACTTGAAGCACCACTTTAGCTAAAGGGGCCTCCTGCTGCCGCCGCACCGCCGGAGCCCGATTTCTGTTCTCATCCTGAAGCAAAGTTCTTAACCTGAAGCACTATTTCTGGGTTAGTGGAGTCTGTAACCTGAAGCGTATGTAACCTGAGGTACCACTGTAATCAGTTGGTCAAGCCTCCTTTTCATGCTGTCAAGCTAGCAGGTTCAATTATTTGGAGCGGAAAGTGGAGAAATCTATCTGCCACTATCCTCCAATGATATGAGAGAAGGGACTGAGGAAACAGCTTCTGTTTCCCCACGCTAATGGTGTTTGAGATCTCAGGATACTAGTGAGTGTCTCCATCATGCTCTACCCCAGTGGTTCAAATTCACAGTACTGTCTGGATGGTTTGGTAGCAACATCACTGTAGTCCGCCTAACTGAGTAGGCTGCTCCTCACTGTTGCCCAGAGTTTTCCCATTTGCATACCTAAAGTATTATACCTTTTCCTTCATACTCAAAGCTCTCATTCCCAGAACTGTTTGCTGTAGGAACTGAGCACAGATTGTACAGATAACAGATTTTGTCATACCGGCTTATCACAACTTCCCCAGTTTTAAGTCTCCAAGGAAGAGAAATGGGTTCTCTTAACCACAGTTTTTCAGCAGAGTTACCTTCAATGACTACAGCAGAGACTACAGTGGTACCTCAGGTTACATATGCTTCAGGTTACAGACTCCGCTAACCCAAAAACAGTGCTTCAGGTTAAGAACTTTGCTTCAGGATGAGAACAGAAATCGGGCTCTGGCAGCACAGCAGGAAGCCCCATTAGCTAAAGTGGTGCTTCAGGTTAAGAACAGTTTCAGGTTAAGTACGGACCTCCAGAACGAATTAAGTACTTAACCTGAGGTACCACTATACTAGCTTTGGAGAAAATGTCTGGGCATGTGAAAGCAGGACTCTGTTTTATCTGTTTTGCAGCGTTTCCATCATGCATATGTTGCTTTTCATCTATTTGTTTGTATGTTATTACTCATTGAATACTATTACTATTTTGCTCAACAGTTAAGGATTAAAAGTCCACCTTCATGTTAGGAAGAAAGACACATTTTCCGGCATTATAGCCATAAATGGCTCCCCCCCCCCCTTCTGGATAATCTTAATTGATCTGAGCAAGGTTGCTGAGAGTGAGTTTGGGCCGCAGTAAAAAAATATCCACCCCCCCCACAACAGCAAGGGCAGATGGATTAAAAATCTGTACACAGGATATAAAATAAATGTGTGATCTTGTTTTTATGTTAATAATAAATATAATTTTTGTACCTGTTGAGACTATTAAGATCGTAATGACTAATATCAATAATATAAGCACCCACACAGTCGTTGCTGAACTAACCATACACTTTAAACATTAAACTTGCATGTGTAACATAACACAATGCGTATCACAAAACAGCTTTGTTGCATTTGTACAATGTTCCCTTAAGAAAACATGTAAATGCAACTGCGCATAATAGGATGAGACAGCATTGCCATACTGTCAAAGCGCAGAAGTGAATGTTTGTATAGAGTCAGACATGCTTGATTCATGGCACAAGTTCGCAAGCCATTATTCAGACTTGTGGATGAATTGAACATGAAATATATACATATATATATTGTTCAGAATTACAAAAAAACATATGCAGATAGTCAGGCTCAGGGGCCCCCTTCCAGACTGCTGGGGCCCAGTAATTCGTACCAGCCCCCCCTTGTTGGCCCTGGGTCTAAGGCTAATATGAATACCATTATTTCCCATCCAGGTTTTTACATGATGGCAAAGGAAGGCAGCAATACATAGTACTGTGCTTTACAGAAAAACCTAGAATATTGTTGTTTTTAAACATTCTGATGACCTCACATATGTGTCACATTGATATGATCAATTCTGTTTGTGCGATATGTCAGCTAGAAGTGGAACAGGGAAGATTTAGGTGTATCTAGCCTACAGCAGTGGTATCAGTAAGTATTTTCAGAAAGAAGTTATCAGATAGCTTAGCAAGAAAAGTCCCCATACATTGCAGAACAATCCTCTTTCCTTCTAGTAGCATTCCTCTGCAAGTTTCTGGCAGGCAGCAGGGGCAATGCCAGCTATCCATCTTGTCATCAGGTATGCAAGGTGTGTGCCACCTTTACTGTGCTCATTTAACTTCATATCCCTTTTAATAGAGTCATAGAAAGTGATGCCGCCATAAACAGTTCCAATAATCTCGACATTGCATTTGAATAGGGAGCCATAAAATAGTTCCTGGTTTATAAGAGCATAGCAGCTTTCTGCAACAAAACTTAGAACTGGAAATTTCTAAACCAGTTCAGGTCTGTGCTCATAGGAAGGTTTAGGAACCACCTACCTATCTGAAGACAAAAGTCCAAGCTGAGCTCATATTTTTCCCGTAACTGACAGAAGAAAATAGTTCTTCACGTCTTGCATTGAGGGCAAGGAAGTGCTCAGAGTCATCTCAAGCAACTTACTTCCAGATAGGTTGAGCAACAGGCTGCTGCAGCCTCTTACGCTTCAAATTAACTTCAACACGTACAGTTTCCTGTAACGTGTAAAATCTATTTTTGACATTTATGTTCCACAATAAAAAGCCAGTACAGGATTCACAAAGAAACATATTTAGAGGCTTTGCAGGGTCTTATGCTGCGATTCAATCATAGCTGTCAACTTTTCCCTTTTCTTGTGAGGAATCCTATTCAGAATAAGGGAATTTTCGTTTAAAAAAAGGAAACGTTGACAGCTATGGACTCAATATAAGCAGTCTCTCTCAACCTGCCAGAGCAGGGCAGATCATGGAGCACCCAAGTTTCAGATGCTGCAGCCTAGCCTATTCTGAACATGCTTCCAACCCCCTTTGAGGGGTTCCCACCTGGACAGAAGACATTCACTCGTGTATTAACGCTCCAGCAGTCCCTCTGACTCTGGATTCAGCCCTGGCTCAGGTTTGATTTAAAGTCTTCCCACCTCTACTATTCCTGCCTGCTGGTGGCATTACTAGGGATTCCTTCAACGGAGCAGGATCCAACCTAGATCAAGATCAAGCTACTTTTGCTACAGTCATTGCCATCAAAACCAGCATGCCCAAGCAGAGGGCATCTACTTACCCTTCCTGGAACCTGCTAGGCTCCACAGAGGACTTGCTGTCCAATACTGAAAGAGAAGCCAGGCTTCATGAGCAGACAGCAGAGGTGAACAAGGCATCCTGCACGAGGAGCGAGCAGCTCCCACCCTGATCCTACAAGAATCCAATGTACTCTTGTAAAGTGCTCTTTGGAGGGTCTGATCATCACCTTCTGTGCACTTGGCCGGTGAGAGTGGAGTGGTCTGGTAAGGATAACAAGCACCCCTGCTACTCTCCCAAAGGTAATGTGCTGAAAGGCTATGCCTATCCAGTGTTTGAACTGGAGACGTCTGTGAATGCTCTGCTCCAGTATTGCTCCTGTGTTGTGCCGAGTCCTGTGGGCTGAGTGAGTACTGTATCAAGATGTCCAGCCACAGGATGCGCTGCAAAGAAGTGCAGGTGGTTCCTTTGGTCCTGGCACGCAGCAATTTCATGTGCAGCCCAACCCAGAGGCTTGACAAAACGGTCCTCATGCTAGCTGCTGATGGGATGTTGAATGCCAAGGCTTGTCTTCAGGGGCCTGTTTAGTGGTGTGGTGTGGTGCATGCAAGTCGACAAGCACATATTGGATCTGTCTGTGTCCTTCCAACAACCAACCAGCCGTCTGAAAGCAGAGAGTGCTGGGTTTGTGGAGATCAAAACAACCATGTTTCCAGTACAAGTTCCAACTAGTCCATACGTGGAAGATGCCAGGGTGCATCAGGTCTGAAGTCTTAATCAAGTCCCTTCTTCTACAGAGGCCAGCTCTGCTTCAAGCACTTCTCTTGCTCCTACGGGCATTGGAAACATTCCATGGAGATGTTTTATCACTACCGCCCACTGATGAACAACCAGAAGAATAGAGACTCTATCTAAAGCAGTGGTGGGGGCACCAGGAACTGCTGCAGTTCTTGCAGAAGGAAGTCTTCCTGTTTACCTACCACTAGAAGATGCCTACTGGTGCCACACTCAGGCTAGGGATGCCCATCTGAAGGACTTAATGAGGAATCTTGCCTTCATGTTTGCACTTAATGGTCTTTATTTGTTTCTGCACAGTGATTTGGGTGTGTGTGTGTTTGGGGGATGTTCAGACTGGAGGGCCCCTCAAACAATTTTGCAGTTCCCAGATTTTGGTTTCTTCTTGCTGGTGAGAAAATGTGTTGAATGAAGATGCCTTCACCTTGGTTTATTTATCAAGGGCCCATTTTTACCTGCCTTGTAGTACTGATGGCAATAATGCAGGTGTAATTGTGGAGTGTTGTTGTTTTGCAGTTGTCTTATAGTGTGTTTCTATTCATTTAACCCTCTATGGAATGAACTGATTGTTCAGCAAGTGTTCTTCATGTAAACAAAATCAGATTTCACAATTTGCGCTCCAGGATTTTTACTAGTTCCTTTTTACACTCTTGCAATAGTTTTTAAGTTGCTTGAGATAAGAGTTTTTTCTTTCTTTCCAAGCATCTTTTAACATAACTGTGAATGGTGCTGGGAGCTGTAAAAAAATAAAATAAAAACCCAAAGTTTCCCAGTTGCAAAAGGCAGAATTTGCAACCCAAGAATAGACTTTTTGGATTTTGAAAATAGATCAGATCTTGGAGCTGCTATAGCTTTTGCACTTTAAAGTTGCACTGAAGAGGGGCTTGATAAATGTTTTTAATCACCAAGTCACAATACTTCATTTTTGGAAAAATAACTGAGCTGGTTTAAAGGGCTGCACTTTGTTGGGGCAGGTAAAGATTCTCTAAAGTCCTGTTCTGCGGGGAGAGAGAGAGAGATTCTGAGAGCCTTTAAAGAATCCAGTAAGCCAGCAGCTTAGTCCAAAATAGATTGTACAGGGAGTTGAAGTTCTGATTCTGTTTTATTTTTCTTCTTCTTTTGGAAGCTGTGTGCCAAAGGATTATTGTTCTAAGTTATCCCCCTTCTTCCTACTGAGTTGATGTTGCATATTCCAGCTGTTGTTTATGAAGCAGCAACCTCTTTCCTGTATGACTATGTGCACATGTGGCCCTCTAGTGGACATTTTACAGCTGAAAGGCAAGCATACATCAGTTGTCCAATGAAGTTTGTTGTTTGTTACAACTTTTCAGCAGATAATTCCTAACAGAATAATCTAACGGAAACTTGCTACTTGTAAGCCACTAAAGTAAGTCCCATGGAACTCACTGGTATTACCTCTGAGTAGATGTGAAAAGGATCGTGTTGTTGGTCACAATCAAGGAACGGATCTGGGGAAGTGATGTGTCTATGTAAAGTCCATTTTGGATTGGGAAGGAGGCGCAGGGTAGTATTGAACTGGATTTTATTCAGACCAGACCTATTGAAATCAATTAACTTAACATAGCCATGGTCATTAATTTCAATGGGGCTACTCTGAGCATCTTATTTATTGAACACTCCACCCTGTTTTCCTTGCACATGCTTATGCAGAGGTTAGATTATATCCAGACTTTTTGAGCATTTGCTCTAATTTGTTTGTAGGGAGGTTCTACAAAAAAGAGTGTCCATCCTGCATCCATCCCAATATCCTTGTACAATGCTTAAACGTCTTCTTGTTAGTCATTTGCTCGCTCCACACTTTTCAGTGCATTTCTCCATCACTTTCCAAGATGCACAAAACTCCTGCTTTTTAAAGTGTATTTGTTGTGGTGGGGTGACAGAGTCCTTTCACAGCAAAAAATATAAAGTTCAGGTATGTGCTGAAAGTCTGGAGGTGAGTTATTTCTTGCAGCACAACTGTAGATCATGTTGCTCTGTAGCGACCTATTATGTGTGGGTGGTATTTGAAACCAGATTATAATCCCCAGTTTATTTTCACACACTCTGAGAGTCTCAGGGATGGGGGGGGAGGGAGAAAGATCATACATAAATAGGTTTATTTCCCTTCACACAGTGTAAGCCAGATGTGAGCGACCTTTGGCCCTCCAGCTGTTCCGGAACTACAACTCCCATCTTCCCTGATCATTGGACATACTTGCTGGGGCTGATGGGAGTTGGAGGCCAGCAACATCTGGAGGGCCAGATGTTCACCATGCCTCTTAGATAAATGGTAACTTTCAAATAGGAAATGGCCTCAAAACAGCGAATCTGAAAATCTGTAGTCCTTATGTGCTATAGAGGCAGCAGGCACTATGATACAATACAATACGATAATCTTTATTGTCATTGTTCCATACAGAACAACGAAACTGAAAATCTACATCAGTCATTCAGAAACCAACAAGCCAACTATCCCAGCCTGGTTAGCCCCCTAAAAACTCTGATAGGTAAAGGTAAAGGGACCCCTGACCATTAGGTCCAGTTGTGACCGACTCTGGGGTTGCGGCGCTCATCTCGCTTTATTGGCCGAGGGAGCCGGCGTACAGCTTCCAGGTCATGTGGCCAGCATGACTAAGCCACTTCTGGTGAAACCAGAACAGCGCACGGAAACGCCGTTTACCTTCCCGCCGGAGCGGTACCTATTTATCTACTTGCACTTTGAGGCTTTTGAACTGCTAGGTTGGCAGGAGCAGGGACCGAGCAACAGGAGCTCACCCCGTTGTGGGAGGGGGGAAACCCTGATACGCCATAATTAAATATAATATACTCCCATAAGACTACCTTACACTGGGTTTAAAACCAAAATCGCATTTGAATAGAAACTGTTTCACAGGCGGCTAGTCCTAGTCTTTATCTTTGTCTATCCAAAATTAAGTATCATGGCATGTCTGGCCCATTCTGTCAACGTACCATTTGTTGCCTGCAAAGAGAGAGCTGCAGTGGTCTGGATTTGTACATCAAAGGACATGGGAAGGAAGTATAATAGACAGTGTGAAATCTCATTGCACAAGAGCCATCTGGTGGACAAGGAAATAAATTACATGGAAGGCAAGATAAAATGAGTAGAAGCAGCAAGACTGCTAAGGGAGGACTGGATGAGGAGGCATTTTCACACGTTAAAGCATCTTTGCCCTGTTTTTCTGAAATGCATATCTATTCTACATTAACTTTGACCACACATTCCCATTGTACTGTAGAGATTTAATGGAGTTTCTTCTTCTTCTTTGGTGATCACTTGTAGCTGAGTAAGATTGTCTTCCATAAACACGGTTTTAACAATGAGTCCGTCAGTGACTGTGGAGGCCAATTCTGGATCCACACATCCTTCCACAGTGGGGACATACGTTCCTGGGCAGGAGTTGATCACGGTGAGGGTACACCAAGCGTGCCTTTCTCTTAGCACTTTCTTTCTTTTGTCCTGAGTTCGGGTGTCTTCAAAGCCCATGGAAAGCGTAATGTTGGTGGTCAACAAAAGAGGTGGAGTTTAAGGCCTCATGGCTACAATCCCTCTCTAGTCACATGCAACAACTTGTGGTGTTGGATAGGCATTCCCAACTGCACCCCCAAAGACACATCCAGCCAATTCAATGGAAGGCATCAAAATTCGGGTGCAAATGCACCCCCCCCAGATGAACATCTGTACTGTGGCTGTGCTCATGGAAGCCACCTTACATACTCAGACTTCCCTCATTGGAACAGGACACTTGTATAAAAAATACTGTCCATGTCCCTAAACTCTGTGTACAAGGCTGCAAATGACATTTGCTAAATGAAAATTTAGTTATGCATGTAACCCCTTGATAAGATGGTCAGCTGTTAACATCTTGGCAACCTGTAAAGTGGATGTTCCCTGATTTTCTAGATTTTTGGCTAAGTGCAGATATATGATTCTAAAAAAAATCTTCACCACTTGGCAGGCAACTGATTTACTACCATGGATTTATAAGCAGACACTGGTACATTACCTCCTGATAAACGATAATATTGCTGTGTTAGTACCTAGGAGTGAAAATATTCTCTGAGCGTGAAAGAGGAGAATGAAATGGGCAGACAAGACTAGGTAGGGCTGAAGACAGATCACTCCCCTTCTCTCCCCCCTCCCCAATGGCAGTTTGAAAGAGGGGCACTGCTCAAAGTGTGTATGCCTCCTTTGCAGCATTCCTCTGACTGCTATTATAATTAAGCCAAAGTAAGTGTAATTAAAGTACTGTAATCACAGTATTCTACCCATGCCCTCCATTTCCCGCTTCCTCTGTTATTTTCCTGTGCCTACTTTAGATTGTAAGCCCCTTGATGTACGGATCTGTTATACCAGTTCTTTGTAAAGTGCAATGTAGAGAGATGCTGCAACAACAACAACAACATGCATGTCCACTTTTGCCTCTGCTAAACCCATTTTGGAGGGTTTTGCATTGTTCCCCAAACCTGCAAAACCTTCTGTTTGAGTGTAACTGAAGAAGTGTGCATGCACACGAACGCTCATACCAATGGCAAACTTAGTTGGTCTCTAAGGTGCTACTGGAAGGATTTTTTTTTTGTTTTTGTTTTGACTACGGCAGACCAACACGGCTATCTACCTGTAACTGCAAAACCTGTTTGACAAGAGGTGAGAACGGAGCAAAAGAAGTATGTCTCAAACCAGTTTCAACTCTCTGAAAAACGGTTGCCTGAGATCCTGTACTCTCTCCAGCATTTCCTTTGATGGCTGCTTAAACCTTCCTAGAAAGCCTTACCAGTTTAAGGTTCGATTAGACTTTAATGGATATGCCGCCTTTCCGAAGACGAAACAAAAAAAACAAAACACAAAAAAACCTGCTGCAGCAGCAATCCCTAAAAGCAAGCACCAGCCCTCTGTCCAATGGCATATATCAGAGAAGCTTTGAATAACTGACACCTTCCTCCACACCAGAGAGGCTCCACTTTATAAAACAGATCCACCACGGCAAACCCCTGTCAGTTTCCCACCTTACACAGGAGGAGGGCACCTCACCATTAGACTGAATGAGGCATTCACCTCTCTGCTGGCACATTTTTGGATGTTATTAACGGGCAGCAAATTGCCGGTTGATTAATAAAGTTTTCCCTCCACGGCCACCTCCAAGTTCAAGCTGCCTCTGCGCATGATCTAAGAGTTGCACCCAAGTGTCCTGGGGTTCACCTCTCCATCGGCATCCTTTAAATAGCTGTACCCCAAGTGCTTGCTTCCTCGACTACCTGTGCAGTCCACTGGTTTCTAAGGCTGGTTTCATAAGTATTAGGGAGAAAGTCCCATTGAATTCAGCGGGAGTTACTTCTGGATCGCATCGGGCTTGTCCTATATTAACCTAAAGCAGGTCCAGACTCCAGAGCACAACGGCATTGCTACGGGCGAGAAAGCATTACATAGAAAAAAAATACTGGGTGTGGGATGATGATGATGATGATGATGAAGAGCTTTGGAGTTGATGGGGGTTTTAACTCCCAAGTACAAGACGTGCTTGGGACTGCAGCCTTATTACCGTAATTCCCAGTTTACGATGCAGTTAAAATTTGTATATGAAAAAATGTCTTTTCTGCAACTAATCATAGGGGGTCCACCAATGGAGGAGGGGGAGGTATTTGTTGGCAGCAGCCGTCACGCAGCTCCCCACCTCTCCGCTTATAAAGCCCCTCTGGCACCATCCCCTTCCTGACAGGGGATCTTCTAGAGCCAACCCCCCCCTCCCCACAAAAAATAATAATACATAAAACTGGTCCCAATATGAATGGTAGTGCAGAGGAGACCCCCGCTGCTCTGTTCTGGCTGGTTTCTGCTGTCCGCCCAGCGGAGTCATCAGAGGGTTAAGCTGTCAGCTCTATAATGTTAAACAGGTGTCAAAAGGCGCCTCCATATATCTGCAGATTGAAATCAAATTCTTTGCCGTATAAAAAGATAAATTACCCAGGCGATTCCCGCCTCGTCCCACTCATCAGGCCAGCGCCAGACGGCGAGCAATTTTTTTTTTAATGTGCTAACGACCTAATCAAGCAATCAAGTCGGAGAAGATTGCGGAGTGACCCCCGAGCATCCATCTGCCAGCGAGCGCCCCCCCCCCCCAGCCTCCATTCATTTCCATTCCGCCGGGGGCAGAATTTGCTTTCCCTGGAAAGGGAAAGGGGAGGGAGGCAAGGGAAAGAGAGAAAAGAAGAGCTATTGGGGAGGGGGGGGGAGTAAAAAATAAAAGAGAGAGAGAGAGAGAAAGATTCCTAAACAAATTAACACCCAATTTTCCAGCCTAATTAGTTAAATGAGAAAAAGCTGGTGGCGTGAGGGCGCGCGGGGCTGTGTCACTGCAGGGAGGGGGCGCCTGCGCCGTGGAGAAGCGAGCGGGAACTTCACCGCCACGGCATTAATTAGCGCGGGTCAATGGCGCCGATCCCCGGGGAGCAGCCGCTTTAATTTCCCGTGATATTTCAGTGCCTGAGGCCCATCGATTCAAACTGAAATTAACTTATTTTTCAATCAGGCCCGGGCTGCCCCTGGGGCTGACTCTTCCTTTGCCTCCTCCTGAATAGACCGCGAGCAATTTTTCATCTCGAAGCTGATGCTTCTCTTCTCTCTCTCTCTCTGTGGCGGGAAAGGAGGGGAAGAGAAGAGGAATGAGAAATGGGAGACGCGAGCGAGCAAGCAAGCAAGCGCTAATAGATTTCTGCCACCAGCCTCACGGGTCACGCCGCGGCGAGGAGACACTCTCGGCTGCCAATTTCGGGGCCTGCTTGTGCGCTTCGGACTGGGAATTCAAGGCGGGCTACGCCCATTAGTCTCTCTATAGCGCGCTCCGGCTTAGACAAGACGTACCAAAGGCCAAAGGAGCCCTCTCTCTCTCTCTCTCTCTCTCTCTCTCTCACACACACACACACACACACACACTTGCCGTGGTGCCCCTTAAATAATGAAAACCCCAGGCACGACAGTGAAAAGCCAATATCACAGAAAGAGAATAATGGGGAATCAATTACAGCCCTGCTCCTGAGCCATCAGGCACTGGTTTCTGCCACTGCCGAGAAAAAGTGAAAGCGCAGGCCCAGCCAGAAGGAGAAAAAGGATGTGCAGCCTTATCCACTCTGCCTGGGCCTGGGGTGATGTTTGGGAGTGGGTGTGTGGAGGGGAGGCCATTCTAATGAGTGTGAACCGACCCCAGGACCGTAGCATCAAGTGATCACTATAATTTACAAGGCAGTAAAGGTAAAGGGACCCCTGACCATTAGGTCCAGTCGTGGCCAACTCTGGGGTTGCGGCGCTCATCTCGCTTTATTGGCCGAGGGAGCCGGCGTACAGCTTCCGGGTCATGTGGCCAGCATGACTAAGCCGCTTCCTGCGAACCAGAGCAGCGCACGGAAACGCCGTTTGCCTTCCCGCCGGAGCGGTACCTATTTAACTACTTGCACTTTGATCCCGTCGCAGGGATTCGAACCGCCGACCTTCTGATCGGCAAGTCCTAGGCTCTGTGGTTTAACCCACAGCGCCACCCGTGTCCCTTACGAGGCAGTAGTTGCTCACTAATGGCAAAGACAGTGCCATCATGTCAGGCGACGTCGCAGCATGGGTGCCTATGAGTTGAACTGAAGAGTATCGCAGGAAGCAGCGGGTAGAAGTATCTGTGGGCCCGTTCTCTTGTCTAATTTGGGGAGCAGTTGTTCTGAGACTTTGTATGTGGTTGAGGATGACCCATGAAGTACAGCAAACAGGTTCCTAGGGATAACACACATCCCTGCGTGCAGGGTCACAGGTGCGTTGTGATCATCTGGCTAAGCAGTCCAGTGTTTGCTGTAGTGGGCACATTGACCTCCCCACTCAAATGAGTGCCAGTTTTACTTTCTTCCATTCCCTCCTATCCCAGAAAATATGTGATTATGTTCAACGACACAGTGGAGGTAAGGAGCCTCGCCCCTACCTCTTAACACTGGGTTTGTGAAATGGCTATGGGAAGACGTTGGTCTGGTGCCCAGAGATAAAACCACTCCTCTTCTGGTCCTGCTGTTTGGTTCAGCATTATGCCCAAATCCAGGTAGTGCGCAGCAGCAGTGTGGCCAGGCGGCGGGGAACAAAGTGGCCACAATTTTCATTCCATGCAATTGCACGTTCATGTGTTCTTACTTTGCTTCCTGTGTGCAAACTGGGCTATTTTGTGTGTGCGCATGCATGCTCTGGTCTGGGGAAAGGGGAACATGCCCCCTTCTTGTTCTGCTGGTTACACCCATTAATAGCCAAATGGGCACAAACCTACATGGTGTACAGCCACACGAGGCTATCAGTGGCCAATAGTAAAGCTGTCTATATATTACCTCCAGGATCAGAGATGCCATGCCTCTGAATACTAGTAATGTATTTCACAGTGAGTAGGAAGAGAATGCTATCCTCAGGTCCTGCTTATAGACTTCACAAGAGGCATCAAGTTGGCCACTGTAGGAAGCAGGATACAACATGGGCCTTTGTTGGTTTGATCCAGTAGGGTTAATCTTATGGTGAGGACAGAGGTGGATTTAGGGGAATGCGACCAGTTTGCCCGCACTGACAACCCCCTATTTTGGACTAAAGAAGCAACAGCAAAAAAAATAGTCGTATACACGGAAGAATATGGTACTCGGGCTGCTTCCATACTAGGTTTTTTTTTTTGGTAAGGGTAAAATTGCCTCACCTTGTTCACTCAAATTTTACAACACGGATGTGTCTCTGTGATGTCGTCCACAATTTGTAAACCTCCTGCATTTCCCCCAGAGCATCTTCCATTTGTTTTATTATTGCAGACAGTCTGTGTAGAAGAGCAATGCTTTCTCCAAAGATATAGATACCATTAGTGTTGCTCTTCCATCTTTTCCTTTTTCTAAGATGGAAGAGTAGCGTTAATTGCTTGCTTGGTGTCGGAATTTAAAACCCTATCATAGCTCAGCATACCTTTGTGGTGGACACAATTTTATAAAACAGTTAACACTTTAATTGGTCTTTTAATTACCCCTACATCACTTTTCTAGCTGGATTGTTCAAAACAATACTAAAATATTTGCAAAGTACTGCGTAAATGAATTAGCACTATTATGATAATGTACAAAAGAAAAAGAAAAAGACTTTATGGCTACTGGCATTTTAGCAATGTGTTTTTCTCCCTAATTAATTTTTTTCACTGTATACTCCTGATTCAAAATAAACATTATGCTTTGTTTGTGTGGTATTTAATGGGTAGATATAAAAAACAACAACCTCACACTTAAAAGAATGGTGTCCAAACTTTTTTCAAAGAGGGCCAGATTTGATGAAGTAAAGGGCCGTGAGGGATGGCTGAAGGGACAACCAAAGTTGTTGACCTTTTTTTTAGGATTGAAGTTTAAAACTTTTTTAACCTAAAAATTCTCCTCTTTGCAGGTTTGGTTTCAGAACCGAAGGGCCAAATGGCGGAAAAGAGAGAAATGCTGGGGCAGAAGCAGCGTAATGGCAGAATATGGGCTGTATGGTGCAATGGTACGTCACTCCATCCCACTGCCAGAATCCATCCTCAAATCGGCCAAGGATGGCATAATGGAATCCTGCGCTCCTTGGCTGTTGGGTAAGAGATTAACCTTGGGAATGGACCTCTTTTGTCTAGCGTTTCTGGTAGGGTCCTGTCAGTGATGAAGGCAATAAAGTAGTTGGACCAGGGAAGTGTATAGGTAAACACAGAGATTACTGCTACGGGTATCAAGTTTGTCTAATACAGAGATGGAGAACTTGTTGCCCACCAAATGTTCCTGGACTGCAGCTCTTATAATTCCTGACCATGGGCCATGCTGGCTGGAGCTGATGAGAGTTAAGAGTCCAGCAACATCTGGAAACCACAAGTTCCCCAACCTCCTGGCTAAAATTTGGTCATCTAGCGATTTGATTTCCAGGCTCTAAGGTATGATTACCAATAGTGCATTATTTCCAAGGGGAAATTACACTATTGTACTTTATGGACTTCAAACCCCTTATTCTTAGGCCTGGTGCGTATGCTGCACTCCAGCAGCTATTTTGTGGTGAGTTCTCCTTGCCCATGCTGTGATGTCGTATCAGGAGTTTTCATGCCACTCCCAGATGTTCATGCTGAGGATGTAGACTTTTGATAATGGTTGTGGTTCCTTAAACAAAACCCCACAACTTTATTGTGGCATGAGTCTTCATATGCAAGAGTCTGTTCTATCAGATGCATAAAGAGGAAGCATAGTGGGCAGTTGCCTATAGCAGATCATACAATAATAAATAGAGCAAAGGGGTTGTATATAAGCAGATATTAAGAGCTCTGCTGGATCAGACCAAAGACACATCTAGTCTAACATTCTGTCCTATAGTAGTTGCTTCTAGGAAGTTTGCAAACAGGCCTTGAAGTCAATAGCCCTTCTCGCTGCCTAGTTTATGATATTCAGAGATAAAATGCATTTGAAGATGTCCTTGATATTTGTCTAATATGTTTTGGAAACTATCTAAACTAGTAGCCCTCAAAGTGGGTTTAGCAAATTTCCTCTTGCACTCCTGTTCCTTGCTTGGCTCTTCTCTTCTGCTTTTTCAAACTAATGCTACAAATAAAGTTAACTTATGGTTTCTTACAAATATGCTGCTTCATACTTCTGGCTACTATGTGAAACCCAGAGTCGAAAGAGAGAGAGAGGAAAAAGGGCTGCAAAGGATGTGTGAGAAGAAATCAGTAGCGTTCTTCTCAGCCCTGTAGGTGATACCATAACCAGAGTCCCGCCACCAGGGCCTTCTTCACATACAGAGTTATTGTGAGAAGCACATTGCCACCATTTTATCTCTGTTAGCGGAGAATTACCCAGTCCAATAGAGTTAGGTGGCCCTGTATCTCTGGGTTCTTCCTCGCCCACCCGCTGGGCTGGAGTGGACAGCTCCTGCCACTTTGATACCCTAGAATGTGACTTCTGTAGTAACAGCATTTTGTGCATTTCTCAATAAGTGCAACTTCCTTTCCCAACTCTACTGCTGTCCCTGCTTGTGGACAACTTGTCCCAAACAGGATGCCCCATCCCATCGAATATGCACAGACTTGGCATTATGGTGTAGTCATGCCTCATTGCAGCACTGGCCCCAGTTTCATATCTAGTTGTGGCCTGTCTCTGTCAAAGAACTGGCCTGAGGTCCCCCTCATGCAGGGCCCAGAGCATTGAGCTCTCTGTGTGACTGCTGTTTGAAGCAAGGCTTTCTGCTTTTCCTTAATTCTGGCCTCTCTTTATCTTTACTGTTTTCAGTTCAAGATGGCTTTCCCATGCCCAGGCGCTTTTCTAAACCCGAATACCAACAATTCTTTTTAGGGATGCACAAAAAATCTCTGGAAGCAGCGGCTGAGGCAGGGAGGAAGCCAGAGGTGGAACGCCAGGCTCTGCCCAAGCTTGACAAGAGTGACAAGGAAGAAAGGGGCCCTGACTCCAAAACCACCATTTCCCAGGAGGAACTGAGAGAGAACAGCATTGCTGCCCTCAGGGCCAAAGCTCAGGAGCACAGCACCAAAGTCCTGGGGACCATCCCTGGAGATCCTCCTACGTCAATCAGGAAGCCAGAGAAAGAGGAAGAGGCAGCCACGGCGGAGGATGAACGGCAAATGGAAAAGTCAGATTTATCACAAGAGGAAGATAAGCTGATTTAGAAGGAAGGGGATGATAGGAATCAGCCATCCTCTCTAAGATTGACTCCTCTAGGAGCTACAACCTCCTCTCAGACTAACAGGGCCCCTCCTGCAGCCCCTACACTCATGGAGGTAGGCCCCACTTGGTCTCTGTACATTCCAGGAAGCCACGGCTAAGGCCACGTTCCGTCAGGTGTGTCTATAGAGACTGGTTTCCCTCGGGAGCATATTGCCCCTGCAGTCCCTGTCCTCAGGAGCACTCTCGCTCTACGTCCCCGCATTTGAAGGAAAAGGGAGGTGGGAATCATGTACCGTCTTAGTCGGAGAGGTAAATCAAGCTAGGATTTTTTTCCTCAACACCAGCCGTTAAACAGACGTTGGGTCTTTCCCCGCTTTCCCCCTTATTCAACCTCTGTTGTCCCATTCTCATCCTAAAAAGAAGTATTTCTGTCATTTCACCATATATACGACAGGCAGTCTCTTTCTCCTTGTCTCAGTCAGGTTGTTAGCTTTTTCAGAAGAAGAATTACCTTTTCTTTTTATATGTTAATGTATACATGTTTTGAACTGCCCATTGCTTAGCATTGAGGCCAAGGTTTTTTTAAAAAAAATAAAGGAAGCCAGCCACTCCTTTCTCCAAAAGTCAGGCCAAATTTAAAACTGGCAAGGTGGCAACCCTACCTCAGATCAAGTCTCTTTCTCACTGTGGTATCAACATTGTAGTTGATTAAAGAGGCCCAGGCACCCTTCCAGTGCAATGTGAATTTTCCGTGGAGAATATACACCCCTGTTGTGACTTGTTTATGGCACCCAGACTGCTACATTCCAAAATCCTGACCTGCTCTCCTCAGGTGGCTATACCGTTTTCTGTTTTAGCCCAGATTGTTCAAGGAAAATTCTGTTAAAATCATTACCTATGGCATTGAGTTGATTCTTACAGTCGTTTGACTCTTCCATAAAAGTCTTTCCTAAAGGAGGCCTCATTTGTTCTGAAATGGAAAAGGAGCAATTAATTACTGAAAAGAGAGGTATACTATGGTTGCTGGGGTATTTTATATTGTCTGAGGTGGAAGCCTTGCCTCCTCAGTCCAGTATGGGTTGTGAGATCTGATAGGGTTAGGTGATGGTGAGAAAAATGCACTCTGAATACACTCGTGTCACATAACATATTCTAGGAGTTACATGTAGCATTTAATATCAGCCAGGGCTTTGCCCTTGTGAACCTTGCCTCAGTTTAAGTCAGGGTTGGAGTCTAAACAGTTGGTTCATGTTTCTCCAATAGAAGTCAATAATAAGTGGAGAATCACAGCCATCCTACCAGTAGCCAAATTTATAGGGGAGGGACATTACCGGTAAGTTTTTCACCTGCGTTTTAGAATACTAAGAGTCCGAGAGATGTGCTTAGGTCAGCGCTTGGCTCTCAGATGAAAGTGAGAACTGACTTTATTGGTGATCGCTCATTCATACATGCACGTCATCGCTTGATGCTGCAGTCATCAAATGATGTGTGAAATGGCCTATCTGGGGCAGACTGCTTGGGTGCACTTCCCCAATGCTACTCATGTGCAGCGAAAATATTAGCTGAACAATTTGTCCGATGTAAGTAGCATGAAATAAAGCACTAATGGACATCTTGGTGTCCCCAAAAAAGAAAATTCACATATCCCGTTACCTTCATAGGCAATTGACTCAGACACTGAGATGAAGTCATGTACACAATGCCATAAGAAATTGCCTCAATTCCATGACAACATTGCTCTCCTATCCTTTTTTCTGTGAAGGCCCCTGGACAGCAAGTGTCACATTCCCTTTCCCTGTCCTTGTTTCCAGCAAGAGCTGTTTTTACCTGAAGTTGTTGTTTTGGTTATGATTGATCTTTCCTCCCTACATAACCCCATTCTGCCTATGTCCCAGTTCTTTGGCGTCTTAGATTATAGCACTCAATATGTAAATAATGTATATATGGTGAGAAAAGTTGGTATTTGAGGTGTTTAAGATACAAAGTTGTAACAACTAGTCATTTGAAACCTGTGATTTTTTTGTGCCATTTTCTGTAAAGATATAAATCAGAATAAAACCGAACTAAAGATGAGCAAAACTAATGTGGTTGTGCACATGTCCTGAGGGGTCTGCGGGATGCGGGTGGCACTGTGGTCTACACCACTGAGTCTCTTGGGCTTGCCGATTGGAAGGTTGGCAGTTCAAATCCCCGCGATGGGGTGAGCTCCCATTGCTCTGTCCCAGCTTCTGCCAACCTAGCAGTTTGAAAGCATGCCAGTGCAAGTAGATAAATAGGTACCACTGTGGCAGGATGGTAAATGGCATTTCCATGTGCTGTGGCACTCATCACAGTGTCCTGTTGCACCAGAAGTGGTTTAGTCATGCTGGCCACATGACCCGGAAAGCTGTCTGTGGAAAAATGCTGGCTCCCTTGGCCTGAAAGCAAGATGAGTGCCGCACCCCATAGTCGCCTTTGACTGGACTTAACCATCCGGGGTTCTTTATCTTTACCTTTTACCTTAAAGGGTTTGCATGTAAAATGGATGTCCAAACTCTATTGACATACATACACTAGAGACTAGATATTCTGATGTGGGGCTGCTTGCAAGCATAGCAGGAAAAACTGGAAAAACAAGCAGAGAAATATAATAAGTATAAAAACACAAAGGTACCTTGTGCCAGAACCCCATAGTTGTTGTTGTTTAGTTGTTTAGTCGTGTCCGACTCTTCGTGGCCCCATGGACCAGAGCACACCAGGCACTCCTGTCTTCTACTGCCTCCCGCAGTTTGGTCAAACTCATAGTTACCCTTCACATTTACTTCATGTGCATATTTTGTGCTACTGAGTGACCTCCCTTCATTAGTATCAACAATGTGGAAGACATAAACAATATTCATATAGCTCTGTAGTAAACTAAGCATAATAGGCTATGGACCATTGTTAGTTCTATTCCTTGTGTAAGATGTTGGGCTGCGACAGTGGAGATACAGAGAATTAACAAAGACCAAACAACTGAACACAATTATTTGAAGTATCCTTTGCCTGGTGTTGTATTGGGACAAGCACTCAGACTATGGAGAGCCATGAATCCTGCCTAACTTTGCTATACCTCCTCCAAAAAATATTGTTATGCCCTGAACTAGAACCACGATAAATCAAGAAGCAGCATTACGTGACTCAGTTTCCTTGGAATGAGAGAGTTGGTAAGCGCTGAAAATATATGAGATCTTACATGTTATTTACAAATATATGAAGCAGCGTATATTAAGAACAACTAGATCCCTAAACCAGGCAGCATAACTACTAATCCTGCATCTGCTCTCCAAAGATCAACTGTACCCAATGATTCTTTATGTTCAGACAACTGCAACTAAAAGTCGCAGCAACCTATGTTCACACTTAAACTGCAGAACTGATAGCTTTTTCTGGTCTCAGACTGCACTCAACAGGTAGACTGCCCATTATGTTGCCCATGACCCCCTAGGGGAGAAAGTGGGGGCTATACATTCATTCAATCAATCAATCAATCAATCAATCAATAAAATATTATAAATGCAACCCCCAGACAAAGGCTAAGGGGACAGATTGCTTCTTCACTTGACATCCCACCGGAGTATTCTCACTCCAACACTTAGCACCTTGAACATTCGGAAGTGGTCAAATACATTATCTCAGTAATCCTTGTAACATCTCTCTAAGCTGGGTCTGAATGATTATTTTCCTATTGCAAAGGAAAAGGACCAAGGGCTGGAAAGAGGGTAGCTTAATAAAGGCATCTTTTTGAGTGATTCATTGAAGAAACAAAATCTGAGCAACAGACTTTCTGATTCCTGAGCTACTCCATTCTAACCCCTCCATCTTTCGTCTCCTTATTTTAACTTATGTGCATATAACAGTCAAACAGATATACAAACAGATTAACATTATAATTATAAATCAAAGATTGGTTAGAGGTGCAAATTCAGGTAAGTGAGAGCCAAATAAAGTACAAGAAAGAATGAAGACAGCACCAATTAACCTTCTGCTCTTCACTATTGATCTGAACTGCATGTCTGACCTGGCATCAAGTGTTCTTTTTAACGTCTCCTGCCTTGCATTTATTTAGAAGAATATGCACCTTCTTTTTATAAGATTTATATGTAAAAAAAGGACCAGGTTCGCCTTGTGCCTTCATGATACACCTTAAGTGCCAGGCAAAAATGTTCCTCTTTAACCAGGCCTTTGGCTGATTGACATCCAACGCCCTTTGAAAATGTGTTGGGGAGGGGGTGTTTTTGTTTTTATTATGTATTTTGTGGTTTTATATTGTGGTTTTATGTTGTAAACACCCTCAGACCTGTCGTTATAAGGTGGTATACACATTTAATAAGTGATAAAAATATCAAAGCTGCTAGCCACAATATCATTTTTAAACATATACTGCAGCATGAGGCTATGTTTTACCTCCACTGTCAGAGGCAGTGTGACAGGAGGCTGCCTCAGAGAGGCTCATGGCAGCACCAGACCAGCTTCTCCTCTTGGAATGTAAACCCCAAACCAAAAAAAGCGTCCTTTCATGTGTCCACCAGGGGGCAACACTTTCTCTTGCATGAGTTCGCAAAGGGTTTCCAACCAAACGCTGAGATGGATGGCAATGAAAAAAGGGTTGTTTATGTGGGAAAGTTGGAATTGCCTGCTTTGTTGTAGCCACTTGAGGTAACTTTTAGCATAACAGAATTTGTTGTTATTATTATTATTACATTGCTCTTAATCTAAAGATCACAGGGAGGTTTACATAATAACAAACACACACACACCCTCCCAGTTTAAAGGGTACTAAATTGTTTAATTAGCCAAAGGCCTGGGAGAAGAGGAATGTTTTTGCCAGTTGAGCATCCCGGGGGGGGGCACTACAGAAAAGGCCTGTTCTCTTGTTGCTGCCCTCTGGACCTCTTGTGAACGAGGCACATGAAGAAGGGCCTCTGATGATAATTGCAGGGTGTGGGTTGGTTCATATGGAGAGAGGCAGTCCTTGAGGTATTGAGATATTGTGGTCCTGAGCTGTTTAAGGCTTTATAGGTCAAAGTCAGCACTTTGAATGGGGCCTGCTAACTAATTGGCAGCCAGTGAGTCAGGCCAAGATGGGAGTTATATACGGTACTTAAACCGTCTTGTGCAGGTGAGCAACCCAGCTGCTGAATTCTGCAGTAGCTGAAGTTTTTCTGAAATATTTTCAGAGGTAGCTCCAAGGATAACATGCTGGGCCGCCAGCTGAAGCTGATGGAAGGCATTTCTTGAGGCCACCTGAGCCTCAAGAAACACCACAGGACCCACAAATTGCCCCCCCAGCTGTATACCCACTCCTTCAGAGGGAATGTAACCCCATCAAATGCAGGTAACCTCCTGTCCATCCAGTCTAGGGAACCACCCACTAACAGTGCCTCAGTCTCATCTGGGTTGAGCTTCAGTTTATTGGCTCTCATCCAGTCCATTACCAAGGCATGACAACGGTCCAGCATATCCGCTGCCACACCTGCAGATGTAAAGGAAAAGCAGAGCTGTGTGTCATCAGCAAATTGCTGACAATGTACTCCCAAACTCTGGATGACCCCATTCAGTGGTTTCATGTAGATGTTAAACAGCATGCAGGATAAAATCGAACCCCAAGGACAGTGGCACCCTGTGTGATGCCAAAATCTGGTGCCCCACAAAGAAATGTTTAACGGAAGTAATTTATCCTGTTCCTGTGAAGGACCTGCTTTCCTTTTTTTTTTTTATAATATTTTTTATTGCGTTTCTTTCCAAATTTTGTGCATTGCAAACATACCTACAAATTTACAAGAAACCATTTTTTTTTTTTTTTTTTTTTTTTTGTATAGCAAAACAATATAAATCAAACCAAAAAAAGAGTCCTAACTTGGACTTCCCCACCCCCTCCGATTCTGCATTCTTTGTATTAACAATGTCAGCAATTTGTTACCTTATATCATACCTTATTGTAACTTTCACATGTTATGTATCCAAATTCAATATATTATGTCACCATTTTTATACCTTTAAAAATAAACGTAACATGTTCAATTCATATTATCTCCTTTTCTCTTTTTTCACTTAATTTACTGTTCACTTAATCATAGTTGCTAAAGCATATCATTTCCAAATCATGCATAATCTTAAGATTCATACAGCTTATAATACTTTTGCAAATAATCTTTAAATTTTTTCCAGTCCGCCTCAATTGTTTCTACATCCACATCTCGGATTCTGCCGGTCAATTCAGCTATCTCCATGTAATCCATCAACTGCGTCTGCCATTCCTCCAGCGTGGGTAGATCTTGTGTCTTCCAGTTCTTAGCGATGAGTATTCTTGCTGCTGTACTAGCATACATAAACAAAATTCTGTCCTTCTTTAACACTCTCTGGTCCACCATGCCCAACAGGAAGGCCTCTGGTTTCTTGGGAAAGGTATACCTAAATACCTTTTTCAACTCATTATAAATCATTTCCCAAAAGGCCTTAACCCTTGGGCAAGTCCACCAGAGGTGAAAGAATGTCCCCTCTGCTTCTTTGCACTTCCAACATTTGTTGTCAGACAGGTGATGTATCTTAGCTAACTTGACTGGGGTCATGTACCACCGGTATATCATTTTCATGATGTTTTCCTTCAAGGCAGTACTTGCCGTGAATTTCATTCCGGTGTTCCATAACCTTTCCCAGTCTTCAAACATAATGTTGTGTCCAACATCCTGTGCCCATTTAATCATAGCAGATTTAACTATCTCATCCTGTGTATTCCACATAAGCAGCAAGTTATACATTCTAGATAACAGCTTTGTCTTTGGTTCTAACAATTCTGTCTCTAGTTTCGACTTTTCCACCTGGAATCCAACTTTTTTATCCATTTTGAAAACCTCTTGAATTTGAGCATAATGTAACCAATCTCGCACCTTGTTTTTTAATTTCTCCTGGCTCTGCAGCTTCCAATTATCTCCAATTTTTTCAATTAGTTCCCAATATTTCGGCCAGTAGGCCTCCATATTGGGTCTTTTTCGGGCCTTGGCCTCCACTGGTGATAACCACCTCGGAGTTTTACTCTCTAGTAGGTCTTTATATTTCATCCAGACTGCAAAAATTGCTTTTCTGACAATGTGGCTTTTAAACAATTTATGTACTTTAACCTTGTCGTACCATAGGTATGCGTGCCAACCAAAAGCATTATTAAATCCTTCCAGATCTAGGACATCAGTGTTTTCCAACAAAAACCAATCTTTCAGCCAGCAGAAGGCTGCAGCCTCATAGTACAACCTCAAGTCCGGCAGGGCAAACCCCCCTCTTTCTTTTGAATCTGTTAGTATTTTAAACTTTATTCGGGGCTTTTTGCCCTGCCAGATAAATCTAGATATGTCCTTCTGCCATTTTCCAAAACAATCCACTCTGTCCACGATCTGCAAGGTTTGAAACAAAAATAACATTTTCGGCAACACATTCATTTTTATAGCTGCGATTCTTCCCAACAAGGAAAGTTTCAATCTTGACCAAATTTCTAAATCCTTTTTAACTTCCAACCAACATTTCTCATAATTATCCTTAAATAAATTCAAATTTTTGGAGGACAAATAGATCCCTAGGTATTTCACTTTTTTTACCACATTCAATTCTGTTTCTCTCTGAAACCCCTCTGTTTCTGTAATTGTCAAATTCTTGGTCAACACCTTAGTTTTTTGTTTATTTAACTTAAATCCCGCCACCCGACCAAATTCAGATATAAGTTCAAGAACTCTTTTTGTACTGGGTTCTGGCTCCTGCAGTGTCAAAACTAGGTCGTCTGCAAATGCTTTCAGTTTATATTGTTTCACTCCGACCTCTATCCCTTGTACCAACCGGTCCTCTCTGATCATGTTCAATAGCACCTCCAGGACTGAAATAAATAACAGAGGGGATAGGGGGCACCCTTGTCGTGTCCCTTTCTCAATTCTAAATTCCTCCGTCACCACATTGTTCACTATTAATTTAGCCTTTTGTTCTGAATAAATTGCTTGTAATCCATTCTCAAACCCCCGTCCCACTCCCATCCCTTCCAAGTTCTTCTTCATAAACATCCAAGATATGTTGTCAAATGCTTTCTCCGCATCAATAAAGATTAACACCGCCCTTGTGTTCCTATCAGTCTGCAAAAGTTCCAAAATGTCAATGATGTTTCTAGTATTTTCATATAAGTGTCTACCAGGGAGAAAGCCTGCTTGGTCCTTATGAATTACTTCATTTAATACTTTTTTAAGTCTATTTGCCAAAATGTCTGCAAATATTTTGTAATCCACATTTAGGAGTGAGATGGGACGGTAGTTCTTGAGCTGAGTCTTTTCAGATTCTGACTTGGGTATCAATGTGATGAAGGCTTCTTTCCACGTTTCTGGTGCCCTCTTCCCCTCCATGATCTGGTTGCATACCTCCAACAAGGGTTGTATCAAATAGTCCTTCAAAGTCTTGTAATATTTGGAGGTAAGCCCATCCGGGCCTGGAGATTTGCCTAGTTGCATATTCTGAATGGCACCTTCAATTTCCTGTGAAGTTATTGTAGAGTTCAAGATTAATTTTTTATCTTGAGTTATCTTTGATAATCCATTTGTCTTTAAAAATTGATCTATCTCTGATTCTTTCTGAGGCCCCTGTGCATACAGTTCTTTAAAGTATCTGTGGAAGCACTTCCTGATTTCTTCTGGTTTCTGAATCATCCTTCCTTCAATCTCTAGATTTGTAACCGTGTTTAACTTTTGTCTTTTTTTCAGCTGCCATGCTAGCAGCTTTCCACATTTATTCGCTGATTCAAAGGATCTTTGCTTCATCTGTTTTATTTTCCATTCAATCTCCTGATTAATCAATTTTGAATATTCTGCTTGATGGAATTTAATTTCTCTCAGCACCTCCTTTGACTTTGGTTTAGTTCTCAATTTTTTCTCTCCTTGGTGTATTTTCTCCAATATTTTATCTTTCTTTCCATTCCAGAATTTTTTCTTGATTGTATTCTGCTGTATCAGAAACCCTCTCATAACGGCTTTGCTTGCGTCCCAGATCGTTCTTTTTTCTACTGTAGTATTCAAATTTATCTCAAAGTAGTCCTTTAGTGTTTTTTGGGCCTTTTTCACAATCTCTTGATCTCTTAATAATGTGTCATTCATTCTCCATCTGAAGGAACCGGGTTGAGTTAGTCTAAATTCTATTTTCAAGGCGTTGTGGTCGGAGCATGTTTTTGGGCAGATTTCCACCTTTTTAGTCTTTGGTGCCATCCCCCTGGAGGTCCAAATTTGGTCGATCCTTGACCAGGACAGATGGGCCTCAGAGAAGAAAGTTCCTTCTTTACCTAGGGGGTTCTTTGTCCTCCATATGTCAATCAAATCCAGATTGTCAGTCAGTTCAAAAAAAGTTTTAGGCAGTCTGCCATCTGATGTTAAATTCTGATTGTAAGACTTATCCATGTGTGTAGACACCACTCCATTCATGTCTCCCATCATTATGATGTTAGCATAATCCAGATAGTCCAGCAGCGTCTCATGCAGCTTCTTGAAAAATTCTGATTTCCCATCGTTTGGAGCATAAATTCCTAATATCAATATTCTTTCTCCTTGAGCTTGAATTTCAATTGCCAAAATTCTACCTTGTTCATCCTTGAATAAAAATTTAGGTGTCAGACTCTCTTTAGCATAAATCACCACTCCTCTCTTCTTTACTTTGTCCGACGATATAAATTCTTGGCCTAATCTTTTATTAACTAAAACCTTTCTATGGAGCCTGGTCACATGAGTTTCTTGTAGGCAAATAATGTCCAATTGTTCTTTCTTCAATATGTGAAATAACCTCCTTCTTTTCTCCGGGGAATTTCCGCCATTAATATTCCAACTGAGTAGCCGCAGAGACATCCTGAACTATTCTGTCACACCTAGAGCGGTGTGTCTTCTTTCTCCTCTGGTTCCGAAGGTGCAGGCGTTGGTCCACCTGGGTTGGGTAAAGGCCAATTAGCTGCTGCTTCTTTTTGGAGATCTTCTCCGTGGTCGTGCAGGAACTTTTGTAGGTCCTCTGGTGATCTTATTTTAGCCTTCTTCTGTTTGTAAGTAAATGATAGTCCTTGTGGGAACTCCCACCTGTAAGGAATTGTGTTAAGTCTCAACAATTTAGCCAATTCTGAATAGGTGGCTCTCAAATCCAATAACTGTTTGGGAATGTCTCGGTAAATTTCCACCCTTTTCTCTTGTATCACAATTGAGTTTTTAAAGTGTAGGCCTAGTATTTGGAAGGACTTCCGGGGGCGGCGCGAAACCGTGATGGCGGACCTCTTCGAGCTCTGAAGAGGGGCACCGCAGAAAAGGGTTGTTCGCGACGGCGCAGCGACAACCCATCAAGAGAAACCACGGGCAGAGTGAGTCCGTGGCCGTGGGACCCGGCGGGCACCTGGAGCGACCCCGAAATCACGAAAGGAACCCCGTAAGGGGCTCCGGAGTGAAGGAGGGGGAGTGGTGCTGTGGGTTCATCGCTCTTTCTGCGGAGGCGAAGCCGCGCGGCTGTCACGGATGAGCGCTGATCCTTCTTCCAAGAAACATCGGGCTGAAACATCAAACCCGTGAGTAAGGACCTAAGATCCTACAAATTAATTCGGAAAATTTGGCTGAAAACGGGAGACGAGAAAGAGGAAGTCCGTCTTCCGGCACTGCTTGCAAGATCAAAGCAGATGATCTAAAGAGCGGAAAGCGCTGTGAGTAGAGAAGCTTTCAAGCTTTAAATTGGGACTTTCGTGCACATTGGAAACTTTCCTTTTAAGAATAAATACAGCATAAATTGGACCTGAAGTGGTCCCCCAAGGGGCAAGGGAAGACTCTAACTCCATATTCCCGGGTGGCCGGTCAAAGTTGTATAAACTGCGGAACTGTTGCAAACTTCCAGACACTTTTTGTAATTGGAAAGTGTAACTTTGAGCTTATTTAGCTGAAGTGGATACATTTGCAGGCACCTTGCTGGAACTTTGTTACATGTTTAAAAGTGCCCTGCAGGACTCTTTTCTTAGTGCGCTGGAACTAATTCGCCTTTAAAGGTGCTTTCAAAGGTGCTTTAAAGGTGCTTTCAAAGTTGGAACAAAGGGACTTTGATGGCGGAAAAGTTACCTTCTTCTCACTAAAATTTTGGTGGCACTCCCCCTAGAGGATATTGGTAATATAGAGGCCTGGGAAAAGTTTTCTGTTTATCCTCTCTCAATGGACTGTTTTTAAATTTGGGCTTGTCTTTCCCATGGGACTATAACATTTGACCTTGAACATTGACTGATGAGTGGCGCAGGAAAGACAAGAGCAGCCAAAGCTAAAGAAGCTAAGGAGAAAGAGAAAGCAAAAAAGCAGGCACAGCTTGTTCAAACAACTTTAACTCAGGGACGCAGATTATCAGTTCCAGCTGTGCTTGCGACACAAAAAGTAGAAACCGAAAAGCCTGAAAAATCAGAGGAGGGAGATATGGCAACAGGAGGAGCTGAGGGTGTACTGAAACAAGTTTTGGAACAATTGGCAGTGATAAATCAAAAAATTGATAATCAATCAATAAAAATTGATCAATCAACATCCTCAATCCAGAAGTTGACAGAGCAGGTTTCCCTACATAACCTAGCAATTGAAAAATTGCAAGGAGCATCAGAAGAGAATCGTAAACTGGCAGGGGAAGCCGCTCAAATTGCAATATCGGCTAAAAAAGAGGTTGAGGAAGTTAAAGCGGAAGTCAAACCTCTTTACAAACAGATAGGTGACCAACAAACCTATCTCTCATTGGTGGAATTGAAAAATCGGGAGACTAACCTCAGGCTGAGGGCAGTCCCAGAAATTGAGCAAGAAGATTTGATTGGACTCTTGACAACAGAGTTTACAAAGTTCTGGGATCTAAAAGAAGAAAGTGACTTTAAAATTGTATCGGCTTTTCGGTTGGGAAGATTGGTAAGAAAAAATAGATCCAGAGACTGCTTAATAGCTTTGAGATCAAGGGAAGAGAGAGACAAAATACTAGGACCTGCTTTCCAAACCTCAGTTTCTTGCATCAAGATTAAAGGTATGAACGCCCTTTTTACATCTGCTAAGGACTGGCCCGCCTATGAGGCAAAGTGAGGTGACTGCCTCAGGTGGCAGGATCCATAAGGGCAGCAGATCCTGATGTAAATAATAATAATAATAATAATAATAATAATAATAATAATAATAATAATTTATTTGTACCCCGACCATCTGGCTGGGTTTCCCCAGCCACTCTGGGCGGCTTCCATAGAAACCAAAAATACAC
Source organism: Podarcis tiliguerta (assembly GCF_965153285.1). Classification (NCBI taxonomy): domain Eukaryota; kingdom Metazoa; phylum Chordata; class Lepidosauria; order Squamata; family Lacertidae; genus Podarcis; species Podarcis tiliguerta. The sequence continues at coordinate 103,947,069 of NC_139534.1, forward strand.
TAAAATATCACACATTAAAAACTTCCCTGAACAGGGCTGCCTTAAGATGTCTTCTGAATGTCAGGTAGTTATTTATCGCTTTGACATCTGCTGGGAGGGCGTTCCACAGGGCGGGCGCCACTACCGAGAAGGCCCTTTGCCTGGTTCCCTGTAGCTTTGCTTCTCACAATGAGGGAACCGCCAGAAGGCCCTCGGCGCTAGACCTCAGCGTCTGGGCAGAACGATGGGGGTGGAGATACTCCTTCAGGTATACAGGGCCGAGGCCATTTAGGGCTTTAAAGGTCAACACCAGCATTTTGAATTGTGCTCGGAAACGTACTGGGAGCCAATGTAGGGCTTTCAAGACCGGTGTTATGTGGTCTCGGATGTAAATCTTTATTCCCACCCCCTTGTTCCTGATGTAGATCTTCACTCCCTCCTTCCCTGGTGGGGAGTGGGGTGCTCTTTGGTGGTTCACAACAGGTGCCAAAATGCATCTGGTAGATGTAAAATGTTATCCAGTGTTTATTCAATTGTCCTTGATTTGTTCTGCTGCAAGAAGGGGTTGTAACTTTGCAGAGCATATGTGACTGGTACAGTAGCAGAGGGAAACTGGTTTAGCTGGTTTGGCACTTGCAGAACAAATCGAAGCTGTGGAAAATAAGAAGCTGCCTAAGGCCATCTGGGAATTGGCAGCAGATGCTGGAGTTGGGATGTGACTGCAAGGCACCTTGTCTTGCATTCAAAACTACTAAGTTTGCATCCTTATAAGGCTGAGAATGTTGAAAACCATAATGTAAACCTATTATCTTGTTTTCATTTAAAAAAATAGCATTAAATTAAGCACAGAGGGATTGGAATAGAAAGTGAAGAGTCAGGGCCCCTAAGGTAGCTTCCAGAGCAAAAACACAAAAATCCAATAAGTTAAGATACCGTATTTTTCGCTCTATTACACGCACCCGACCATAACACGCACATAGTTTTTAGAGGACGAAAACAAGAAAAAAAAATTTCTATTCGAACCAGTGGATGTATGATTTTTGTGGTTCATGCTGTGGCCACAGACATGTGATCTGACAGTGAGTTTGGAGTAGCCCAATGCAAAAATCCTGAGGATCCATGTGGATCCATGCTTTGTAACCATGTTTTTGCACCACTGCGGCTCCAGGCAACAGTGGGTGTGTGATTTTTTTTGGTGCAAGCTGTAGCCATGGACATGCTATGTGATCTGATGCTGAATTTGGGGTGACCATGTGGATCCGTGCTTTGTAACCACGTTTTAAGTGGGGAGGGAAGGAAAAGCACTCAAGGGACAAGGAGCACGCGTGGGGTGTGTGGAGAAGGATGCTGCTAATAATGCAGAAGAGGGGCTTAAGGGGAGAAGAAGCACGCGTGGGTTGGGTGGAGAAGGATGCTGCTAATAATGAAGAAGAGGGGTATAAGGGGAGAAGGCTCCTCTCGTCTCCCACTTTGCTCCTTTAAAGCAAGCAGGCTCTGCTTTTCTCCCTCCCCCCGCTCATCCCCGGCTTAGCGAACTAAAAAACTTTGCTGCTATGTAGCGAGCTGAGTGGGGAGAAGAGAGGGACAGAGAGCCTGCTTGCTTTAAAGGAGCCAACCAGACACGAGTGTAAGCGGCTCCTCTCCTCTCCCGCTTTGCTCCTTTAAAGAAGCAGGCTCTCTGTCCCTCTCTCCTCCCCACTCAGCGGCTCTTCTCCCGCTTTGCTGTTTCAAAGCGAGCCACGGAGGAGGGAAGGAAGGGGAACCATGGATCCTCTGCTCACGACTGCAGCAGATTCCCCCCGCCACCCGTAGGCATTCCCTCCATAACACGCACAGACATTTCCCCTTACTTTCTAGGAGGAAAAAAGTGAGTGTTATGGTGCAAAAAATATGGTAATTTATTATGGTTAAACAGCTCACATAGCATAACACAATAAAAACAGTGTTCATAAATATAAAATATACAGTCGGAGCAGATTGCAGCAATAGCTCATGACTTAAAATTGAGATATATACATACACCTGTACAACTGAGGTTTGGGCTACCATATAAAATTGACCCTGAGGCGCCCCAAAGGGCGACTTCAGCATTTCCCTAGTTAGCTATTTTATTCTAGAGGATGATCTGTGCCTACAAATCTGGGCGCAGAATCTGGCTACCAGCCAGGTTCTCTTGTGATCTTTGCCTAAGAGGAGAAAATTAAGTTTAGACTTGTCTGAAAGATCGGTGAACCTCTTCAGCAAAGGATCAATGGTGTCTCTACGAATCTCAACATAAAAAGGACATCTAAAATATATACCGTATTTTTCGCCCCATAGGGCGCACGGGCCTATAGGACGCACCTCGGTTTTTTTTGGGGGGGGGGAAATAAAGGGGAAAAAATTATTTTCCCCCAGGCGCGGGGCTGGGGCAGGGGAAGCCCGAGCTTCCCCCGACCCCCGACCCCAGCCCCCAGAACAGCCTGCTATCCGCAAGCCTAGGGAGACCAGCGGGACTTCCCGCCGGGCTCCCACGGCTTGCAGATATCTGCCTGAAGCCTAAACCAGGTCCGGGGACAGCAGGATGGTGGCGCTCTGCCTCCCCGCTGTCCCCCGAGCTTCTGGGTCTGGCGGAGGGGAGAAGCTTGCTTCTCCCCACCTCCAGCCTCCAAACCAGGTCGGGGAATAGCGGGATGGCGGCGCTCCGCCTCCCCGCTGTCCCCCGAGCTTGTGGGGCTGCCCGATATCTGCACGAATCGGGATGCAGGCTGCTATCCGCAAGCCTGGGGAGCCCGACGGGAACTCCCGCAGAGCTCCCAAGGCTTGCTGATAGCTTCCTGAAGCCTGGAGAGCGAGAGGGGTCCGTGCGCACCGACCCCTCTCGCTCTCCAGGCTTCAGCGAAAGCCTGCATTCGCCCCATAGGACACACACACATTTCCCCTTCATTTTTGGAGGGGAAAAAGTGTGTCCTATAGGGCGAAAAATACGGTATGTTCGGGGCTTCCTATTTCCCCTAATGGGCAGGTGCAAAGTCTCTGTGCGTACGGGGCTCTTCCATAGGAGCCTTCCAGAACCGGTGAAGGCAAGGCCGAGCTTCTAACAAGAGTAAAAGCCCTTCTTGCATTTCTGGATGTGAGGAAATAGAAATATGTTGCTGGAGTGGCTACGTATCTCCTGTTTTCTATGATTTTATCATTGAGGACCCTTGTAGAGTCCTGTTGTCTCTCTATGTCCATGATTCTTTGCCTAACCACGGATCTAGGTTGGCCCAGGCCCATAATTATGAGGATTTGGGGAGCAAAAAAATTCAATAAAAATAATGTGATTAAAAATAAATGCAATACATCAGTGTACAGCACAATCCTGTGCGTGACTATTCAGAAAAAAGCACAATTGAATTCAGTGGGACTTATTTGGCCTGGATAAGTGAGCAGAGAAGACTGCAGCAGAAATAATTGAAAGAACAGAAAGAGATGGCCTCTGTGGGAGGATTACACTTTGCAAAACCACATATTGGGGTAACCCATATGTGTCACTTTTTATTTATTTAACAGGGAGGTGTAGGGCAACATAAAAAGCCTTTAAAAACAATGGAGAACAATCATTAGAATTGTTTTTAGGAGGCTTTCAAATATTTCTACTTCTTGCCAAAATTTATCATTCTATACGAGTGCCATTCGAAACAGCGCACCACACAAAGTTGCATGTATGCCCTCCTGGAAAATAACTCTAATATGCCTGCAGAATAACCCTAAAATTATCGGAAGTTCACTACAGGATATGGAGAAGGCAGAATGGGCAAAAGGACATGAGGAAAAAGAGTACGCACATCTGATTTAAGAGTGACCGCATGTGCGCATCACAGCGACCTGGAAGTGGCAAGGAAAGGGGGCATAATGGGGTGGAGGTGGAACGGGTGCAGGGTTCAGAAACATAAGGTAAACTAAAGGTAAAGGTACCCCTGCCCGTACGGGCCAGTCTTGACAGACTCTAGGGTTGTGCTTCCATCTCACTCAAGAGGCCAGGGGCCAGCGCTGTCTGGAGAGACTTCCGGGTCACGTGGCCAGCGTGACATCGCTGCTCTGGTGAGCCAGAGCCGCACAGGGAAACGCCGTTTACCTTCCCGCTAGTAAGCGGTCCCTATTTATCTACTTGCACCCGGGAGTGCTTTCGAACTGCTAGGTTGGCAGGCGCTGGGACCGAACAACGGGAGCGCACCCCGCCATGGGGATTCGAACCGCCGACCTTTCAATCGGCAAGCCCTAGGCGCTGAGGCTTTTACCCACAGCGCCACCCGCGTCAGAAACATAACCTGAGTGTAAATCGGTTGTTGGCTGAACATGAGGAAAAAGAAGAAGCCTGTAGCAAAGATACAAATATAACTGCTGGAATGGCAACAGTTAAGACCCGTGACTTTCATACTTTCTAGAGCCAGGGAACCCTTTTCTACATCTGGCAAGGAATCCCTGACCATCTTCTGTGGATCTCCTGCGCAAGGGATTGTGGGAACTGTCCAAGGTCACATGATTGTTCATATCGGAGCAGTAGGCCTGTTCACTGTTTGCCACTTGCCCCAGAAAGAACATCCAACAGATTGCAGGGGATGTTTGGTGGTTGTAGGCGAACTATCATTTCAGGGAAACATGCCTGCTGTTATTGGTCTTGTCACTGAGAAAACAGTGATAAATTTCCAAGAAACCCCTGGGTTTCCTGGAAAAACACAGCACCAAAGCTATTGCAGCAGGGGAACTACATCTGCCTGTCTTTAATGTTTGTTCTGGAAAAGCAAGTGCAGGAGTGTACGGAATAAATTGGACTAGGGGCCTCCTTTTCCTTTTATCATGAACTGGCACACTGCAATCTACATGTTACACACCCCAGTGCGTGCTGTACTTCACAAGCAGATTATTTTTCCCCCGTAATCCTGTGACCCCGTATCTATTGCAGAGTAGTTACTAGAAGAGGAATGCAACACAGTGTGAGCCAACACAGTCGAGTCTGGATAAACTGTGGCTATGCATACAACAGCCATAACTGGCTTCAGTATAGGAGGAGATTCAGATTAGCATGAAGGTTATTCCAGTTGGACATTCCTAAACCCCACCCCCTACTCCTCCCTTCAAAGAGATTGAATTTCCTTTGCCTATTTTCTTTGGAAGAGGAGCAGTAGATGTGTGGTTGGTTGTTTCTTTTTCAGGAAGAGAGTGGAACGCTCTGTTGAGCTCTCTTTCTCAACGTGGATTTACAGTTTGGTGACCGAGGAGCAAATGAGCCTACATCTCTCCGTGGGAGGGAAAAGACGCCACGTTTTCCAAACCTAGGATTTATGCTTAGAGAAGAAGAAGCTTGACTTGGCTGAGGGACAGGGGGTTTCTCTTGTACCCCGGGATCATGGCCTGGCTGTTTGCTAGAAACTGTTGTGCAGAAATTGCCCCTGGAGGCAAATTGTCCTCTTACATATTCAGAGCGTGGAGCAAAGGGGCTCTAACTGCGTACATGCCAGAGGCCACCTCTTTTCCTGGACCAAAGGACCACCAAGGGTTGTACCAGGTATCTGTGGAACAAACAGATGCATTCTGGGGAGCACTAGGGAGAAGCCGGCTTCTGTGGATCAATCCTTTTCATTCTGTCAGTAACTGTAACCTGCAGCAGGGCCACTTGACCTGGTTCCTTGGAGGGCAGCTGAATGTAGCAGGTAAGGAGAAAACATGCTGTTCTTTTTTTTTTCTGCCTGTAGGGGGGAAATTCTAACTTCCGTAGACTGGATCCTTTTTTTATTATCCAGTATAAACACATTGTAGACGCGGGTGGCGCTGTGGGTTAAATCACTGAGCCTAGGGCTTGCTGATTGGAAGGTTGGCGGTTCGAATCCCCGCGACGGGGTGAGCTCCCATTGTTCGGTCCCTGCTCCTGCCAACCTAGCAGTTCGAAAGCACGTCAAAGTCCAGCGGGAAGGTAAACAGCGTTTCCGTGTGCTGCTCTGTTCGCCAGTCATGCTGGCCAAATGACCCGGAAGCTGTCTGCGGATAAACGCCGGCTCTTTCGTCCTATAGGGCGAGATGAGCGCACAACCCCAGAGTCAGTCACGACTGGACCTAATGGTTAGGGGTCCTTTTACCTTTACCTATAAACATTCCATTCAAGGTGGCAAAACACTTGAAGGAAGCTGGTGTGGGGCATTGCATGGAGCTGTGATGTGCATTCAAATCCCTCCTCAACCTTGAAGCTCACGCCGGGTAGCCATGGACTAGCTAACATTTCTCAGACTGGCTTACCCCACAGGGTTGTTGTGAGAAGAGAATCCATGCTGTTCTGGCCTCTTTGGGGAAAGAATAGGATAAAAATAAATGTGACAATAATAATATAATATACAGAAAAACAATAACAGGCCTTAAGGTGAGATTCATTGCCTTGTTGCTTTATTCCAGATCTGGGAATTATTTTATTTCTTATAGATTAGACCATAATCTATGGTTTTTGTGATAAAAGTTCTGTCCAAAACCTCTTGCAGTGTGCCTGGTTTTTGCACCCTGCAAGTTTAACATGCTGGGGTTCGAACGTTCACATTCCAGTCACACCAAATTTGAGTCCAGGGGGCTCAGACTGACTAGAAGAGAACCACAATATAATCAAATAATGAGAGGAAGCATCATGCAAGCATGTGGAACACACCATGTAAAATGTGTGGTGGGAAATATCTGGTTTCCCAAAGCACACTAATGCATAAAATTGTTTATTTGTTCAAGTATGTGGCTGTTCTGTTGCCTATTGTACACCAAACATTTTCCATTTTAGTGTTCAAAGATTTAGGGTGCAACCATTGGCCACATCTTTGTTTAAGAATTCTTCTGGGACAAGATATTGCTGCCACCATCTTTCTGTTCCTTTGAGTTGCCACATGATCTATTATTTATTTCACTAAATTTATATACCGCTTAGTTGCTGTTGTTATTGTTTAAAGAAAAACCCCCTCAAAGCGGCTTACAAAAAGAGTCTAGCCTGGTGCCGTATCAAGTACCCAGGTGCGATTCTATATCCTGACTGACAATGGTCTCCCAGGTCCTCGTCCAACAGTCTAAACGCTACACCACACTGGTTCTGTTGAAGGGTAGAATATATATATATATTTAAAATAACTAAGAAAAAGGAGATTGTAAAGTGGCAGAAATAGAGACTCGGTGAGCAGTAACCCACACCACGATTAACATAAACTGTTGAACTCTATCTATGATTTGCTGAGCGCCAAAGTGTCTCACATTGTACCAAACAGCTGATTATTCAGCTGTGTTCATTGCCTTAATAACTGCTATAGAGAGACTGGGGATTAAGAAATGAATCTGAGTGTCTAGTAAACAGAAGCGTACGTATTTGAAATGTAATGGGCTGAACCTTACTTTCCGCTACAATTTCAGATGGGCAAAATGAGCGACTGATGTAGTATGAGTTGTGAAACGAAATAATACAAGCTGTACAGCTAATCTATTACAGGATGTACAATCTACAAAGGTTGTGCAACTGATGTGTTTTGGGCTGTGCAAATAATTAACTTGGGATGTACAGCTTTGACTTCTGCATATTGATAATAGGTTGTGTAATTGACCTTAGGCAGTGTTGTTGACATGGGGCAACTGCTACCTGCACAATCTACTGTACAATTTGTTACAAATCAGCTGCAAAATTGTCACTCAGCAATCTGATGATGGCCAGTCTGTTCTTGTACATTTATAGAATACTTAATATCAATAATTCCAGTACTTTTATGTGTTAATAATATTTGTTATGCTTTTGTATATGCAGGAAACCACTCAGAGTGCCTGCAGCAATAATGACACTATTATTATTATTATTATTATTATTATTATTATTATTATTATTATTAACATTCCACTTTCTCTATAACATTGGATAAACTGCAGACACCTGAGCCTGTCATAATGAGCATCTTCTCTTTTAGTCAACTGTTTGGATAGACATGTCCACAAAGCCCCCAATAAAGTTGCCCTGATCTGGGAGAAGGATGAGCCTGGGCAAGAGGAACGGATTACATACAGGTAATTACTTGCCTTTTTGCACACCCAGACAAGGGAGGGGGAGATGCATTTAAAAACTATTCGGTTTTCTAATATGTGTGGACATCATTCGTCTGGAGAAAATGCCACAATGCAGTCAGTTTATAGTTCCCATTCCATAATGTTAAGCTCAGCCTGCAAGTTGCAATGATGTTCTTAATACTGCAATGCTGTGTCTTAATATCAGAGCTCAAATTTCAGTATATAAAGTGATAATTTTTAGGGATGGGCAACCTGTGGCCCTCAGGGCCGTCTTAAGCATATCTGGTGCCATGGTGCAAAGGTCCCTTTGGCGCCCCCCCCCCTTCCCAGAGTTGTCGACCTTTTCCCAAGCCTCTACAGGGATCATTCTCTTTCCACGGAGGCTTGGGAGGCAAGCTGCCCGCCCACCAGCCATATGGTTGACGGGGCACAGATGGCGGGCGTGCAGGGAAAGGGGAGGCCGCTGGCAAAGGTGCACAGCTCCTTCACTCACTGGGGCGTCCCTGAGAGGCCAGCGCCCTGGCGCAACACGCCACTAAGCCCAATAGGAAAGATGGCTTTGGTGGCCCTCTAGATGTTGCTAGACTCCAGCTGCCATCAGAGCAGGGCTACTCCAGTGTGGTGTAGTGGTTAAGAGTGGTAGACTCTTAGTCTGGGGAACCGGGTTCGCTTCCCCGCTCCTCCACATGCAGCTGGGTGACTTTGGGCCAGTCACACTTCTCTGAAGTCTCTCAGCCTCACTCACCTCACAGAGTGTTTGTTGTGGGGGAGGAAGGGAAAGGAGAATGTTAGCCGCTTTGAGACTCCTTCGGGTAGTGGGATATCAAATCCAAACTCCTCCTCCTCCTCCTCCTCCTCCTCTTCTTCTTCTTCTTCTTCTTCTTCTTCTTCTTCTTCTTCTTCTTCTTCTTCTTCTGTTTTATATACCAAGGGGGGGAAAGTTCCCTCTAGCCCAGTATGACATTAGCCTTCCAGATCTTCCTTATTCCTCTTACTTTTGATGGAAGATACAAGGGAGTCAGTGCTAAAGCTCATAAATGTGGTGCTCTGTAGTTATTGCCCTTAACATGATTCAGAAGAGACTGGTGGGTTTTTTTAAAGAGGGTATCTAAACAACCAGGTGTTTTCTTTGGACAGAGAATTGCTAGAGATGACATGCCGCCTTGGGAACACCTTGAAGCGACATGGAGTGAAGAAAGGTGACCGAGTCACCATTTACATGCCCCCGTGTCCGATGGCTGTGGCAAGTATGTTAGCCTGTGCCCGAATTGGAGCAGTACACACAGTGGTATTTGCTGGATTCAGTTCCGTTGCATTGGCTGACAGGATCCATGATGGTAAGAGCCTCCTTCCCCGAGGACTGTACCCGTCCTTTTCTTCATTTTTCTTTTATTAACTTTATATACAGTCTCAGGGACCAACTGAGTGTGCAGAAATAGTGATTTATATGCAAATATTTCTGCCGTCAATGTTCTCCTACCAAAAGTCCTTATGTATTAGAGCACTCTATCCTCCAGTCTTGATGGAAAGAAAAGTATGGAAAGGGGTGTCTTTTAAAAAAACTAAAAAAATCATTTTAATCATGATACTCTTTCCCTCCCTTCTCCTGCGTTGTAATCTTCCAACCCAAGCCTGATTCCAACAGCACTGTAGAGCTCATGGCAGGCTGTGGAATTACTCTATAACAAAGCACATTTGTGAAGGAATCTCTACCAGCATCAGGAAGGGATTTTCTAGAGGAAGGAATTCACCCCCTATATATAAAGTACTTGAGCTGTGAAGAAAGTGTAAAAAAAAGAAGTAAAGGACCCCTGGACAGTTAAGTCCAGTCAAAGGCGACTATGGGGTTGTGGTGCTTATTTTACTTTGAGGCCGAGGGAGCCAGCGTTTGTCCACTGACAGCTTTCTGGGTCATGTGACCAGCATGACTAAACCACTTCCGGTGCAATGGAACACCGTGATGGAAACTAGAGTCCGCAGAAATGCCATTTACCTTCCCGCCAGTGCAGTACCTATTTATCTACTTGCACTGGCGTGCTTTCAAACTGCTAGATTGGCAGGAGCTGGGACAAAGCAACGGGAGCTCACCCTGTTGCAGGGATTCGAACCACCTACCTTCTGATTGGCAAGCCCAAGAGGCCCTGTGGTTATACCACAGTGCCACCCAAGTCCCATGTAGGGGAAAAGGGTACAGTATGTTGTATCTGTATTGTTTTCTTTAATCTTCTTCAGCTCAGTCTGAAACAGTGATCACAGTGAACCAAGGCTTGCGAGGCGGCAAGTTGGTTGAGCTAAAGCAGACAGTGGACGAGGCTCTCGAATTGTGTCCAGAGGTGAAGCGGGTTTTCGTTTCAAGGAGGACTGATAAGAAGGTGCCCATGTCAGGCCTGGATCTGCTGCTGGAGGAGGTGAGAACCAATCAGTGGCGTAGCGTGTGCAAGGGGGGCCGGCCACACTGGGCGCAACATCTGGGGGTAGGGTTAGGGGGCGCAAATCCACGGGTTAGGGGGTGCAAATTACTTGCCTTGCCCCGGGTGCTGACAACCCACGCTACGCCACTGGAACCAATACCCCACTCATGGGCTGTATTTGAACATCATTGGTGGCTCCATAAGCCGCAGTTTATGTATGCCATAAGCTATAGATAAGCACTGGGGCAGCCTGCTCCTCTCATGCCTCTCTTCTCCTCCTCCCTCCCGCCAGCACATAACAGCATGGCGGCAGTGGTCATTCACAGTGCTCACCTGCCATTTCATACATTCATTTATTTAAAATGTTTTGATGCTGCCCTGAAAATATTCTAAACCTTCTCAAAGCAGTTTACAAAAAATAAAATAAAAAGTAAGGTATATTTATAAGATTCAATTAGCTGAAACATCAAAATTAAAATAAAATTTGAAATACATACATATTAGGATATCAGTACAGTGGTACCTCGGGTTACAGATGCTTCAGGTTACTGACTCCGCTAACCCAGAAATAGTGCCTCGGGTTAAGAACTTTGCTTCAGGATGAGAACAGAAATTGCACGGCGGCAGTAGGCCCCATTAGCTAAATTGGTACCTCAGGTTAAGAACAGTTTCAGGTTAAGTACGGACCTCCGGAATGAATTAAGTTCTTAACCTGAGGTACCACTTTAACAGTGAAAACTAAAATGGTAGAATATGTAATAGAGAACCAGCATAAATTGAAAGACTGAAACGTTTAAGGCCCATTTAAGAATAGTAAGGAAGGGAGCCAGGTAAACCTGCTATGGAAGAGCATTCTGTGAGGATGGGACCAGCACACAAAAGGCCCTGCCTCTCATGAGCTCATATATCCTACTGGCAGACATGTGAGCAGGGTCTCCATGACTGATGGTTCCTATATATAATACATTTCTGAAGCTGCTGTCAAACATCTGGGGGGGGGGGGAACCCACTATTTAAGCCTTCTTATATCCATTACTGAGATGTTATTGAGGAAGATGCTTTAGGAATCTGCATTAGGATCATCAACTTTTTTTTTTTAAAAAAGGTGCCAATAGCAGCTTCACCCTTTGGAGTGAGATTTTAGCAGTAGGGGAGGGGTATTTAATCCTGCTTGCACAGTTACCTGATTAAAATTCCCTGCCCCCCTAAAGAAAAGCTCCTTTTCTTTCTACAGAAATAGAACAATAAGGTAGAAATGGTGTGGTAGTGTCAGACTAGACAAGATGCTAAATATGTAAGTTGCAATAACACCTGCTTTTAAAAAGCATATAGAAGACATATGGGGTCTATTTTCATCATTTTTATGGGGATGGGCCATAGCTTAGCGGCAGAGCATCCGGACACTTAGTGTGTAGACAATGGCCCAATGCTCTGACATGCAGCTTTCTATGTTTCTACCCATATCAGTAGGAGCAATGGAGGCTATACTTGTGGAGCTAATATACTGTCAAGCTTCTTTCTTCAGCCATGAGAATTTGAGATAGGCTTAAAAAACACACCAAAAGCTTGGGGAAGTGGGGATGTGTGTGTGGAAAAGGTGGGCCCAGTCCCACTAAGCTTCCTTCTTAATTTGGCCCTTGGTGCAGGGGGAAGTGAAGGAGGCCCTGGGGGCTGTGAAGAGAGCCTACTGAGAGAGCTTCTCTGCTTCCTGTGACAGGAGATGATGAAGGAGGACGTGACCTGTGAGCCTGCTGCCTTGGAGAGTGAAGATTTACTGTTCCTCCTCTACACTTCAGGAAGTACTGGGAAACCCAAAGGACTGGTCCATACCCAGGCAGGTTATTTGCTGTACGCTGCCATCACACACAAGGTAAGTCCACACAAACGGTACAGAGCAGAGATATCCCGTAACTTCACAGAGGACAATTAAACCCTGCTAACCTGCCATATTTCCTTCTATGCATCTGCTATTGGAGAGCCGCGCAGGAGCTGCTGGCTATAATTTACTCCTCACTAAGGGAGAATCTGGCTGGTCACAGGCTCGACAGCAACTAAGCTGACAGCAGACCCAAAGCCAGGCATAGCGAGCAGCCTCAATCAAAACTGGTGTCTCACCATGATGAAAGCTGTGTAGACACTTTGGGGAACTTGTATTATTTGCCTTAAAGAGCTCAAATCAATTTCCGTACAAATGCAGACTGAGAAAGAGCTATGCTTAAAAGGCTTCTTGGATGATGAAAGCCTTCAGTAGGTGCCAAAAACAGAGACATTACCAGTCTAATGTTTAAGGGGGTGGATTTCCAAAGGATCGGTGCCATAACACTAAAGACTCTGTTCTTATATGGTGTGGCGTGGACCTCCTAATAAGTTGGTATATATAAGCAGCCCTCACAATGATTGACTCAGGTATATAAGGACTGAGGCAACATTTCACGTTATCTGTATAGGACTTTATACACCAAACCCAAAACCTTGAACTGACAGTAGCCCCGTCAGCCAATGCATTTATTTCGACAGCAGGGTAACATGTTGGTGATATTCTGCCCAAAGAGCAGTTAAGCTCTTGCATTTCCCACCAGCTACAGCTTCTGGACCAACCTCAAGGGAGAGTCCCACAAGGAGCGCATTGCAGTAATCCTGCCTGGAGGTTACCAATGTCAGTGGTCAGGATTTCACGGTCCAGAAACAGCCATATCTGTTGTACCAGACAAAGCTGGTCAAAGGCACTCCTAGCCACTGAGGTCACCTGGGCCTCCAGTGACAAAGATGGAGCCAGGAGCATCCTTAGAGTTCAAATGTGCTCTTTCAGGGGCAGTACAACCCCACCTAAAGCAAACAACTGAACAGTTATCCCGACTGTAGAGTTACCTTTTCTTTTTTTAAAAAAAAAAGATATTTATTGACATTTCAACATATTACAAAAATTAGAAAAAATAGAGAAAAAGAAAAAGAAAATACAAAATAAAAACAGTTAAAAACAAATCAGTCTTTCCATAACTTATCTTTCATTTACTTGTTTCTCTGACCTCCTCACACCTCCCCTTCTTGTATTCCAATTCAGTTGGTTAATTCAGCAAATCTTTTCCCTCTTTAATTTTATCTTACTCTTTTATCTTAATATATTATAGCTTTAAATTATCACCCGTTAACAATCCATTTTTACATATTCCTTAACATTGCTGCTAAAAAACCCACTTATCTTCAATCCAGCATCATTCTAACATTCATTAATTTTGCAATGTTTCTGTAAATAGTCTTTAAATTTCTTCCAATCTTCTTCCACTGACTCTTCTCCCTGGTCTCGGATTCTGCCAGTCATTTCCGCCAATTCCATATAGTCTGTAGAGTTACCTTTTCAGGGAAAATCTATTTAGTTTTTTAAAAGGTTGCCAATGACTTGTTTGCGATTAGAATCATAGCATCATAGAATTGTAGAGTTGGAAGGGACCCCAAGGATCATCTAGTCCAACCCCCTGCGATGCAGGAATATGGAGCTGTCCAAATTGGGGATCAAACCTGCAACCTTGGCATTATCAGCACCACACTAACCAACAGCCTGTTTGCAGTATTAAGCCCCCATTACAGATGCACTCTAAATCCCACTGCATTCAGTGGAGCTGACTGCCAGGTCAGTATGTAGAGAATTGCAAAAGTATAGATCAGTTCTAGATATGTCTTTCAAAAGTCATTCTCACTGTATTCAGCGGGGCCTATTCCCAAGTAAGTGTGCATAGGAGTGTAGCCTTTCTCTGGAAGTCTGATCCCAGGTTTACACATTCATATAACTGATAATGGGATTTAATTCTGAGTAAAAATGGTCAGTTCAGATGGAGAATCAAGTGAATTCATCATCATCAGAAATTACATTTTTAATACTTCTAGCTGCAATTCTTTGGCACAGGACATAGGAGAAGGCATCTGTGCAATATGTTACTTTGAGGCTACTCTGTGATTTGGTTCATCCATCTCCTAATGTATTATTTTTAAAAGGAAATGCAGACATTAGTGGCTATAAATTTGATTTCAGGAGCTGTGCTGGGGAAGGAATACTCAACCCTTTTTTTCATAGGCTACTATTGCAAATAAAATCCCCCCTCCCCAGCTGCTTCTGCCCTGGCAGGTTCTCATAAAATGGAGGGGAAGAGTTTTGCTCAGAAAAATGGCTCATAGGGAAAGGGTTAAGCATTCATCCAGTGTTCAAACCTACATTTTCCTGGAAAGGAAAAACAAAACAAAACAAAAAGTTGGAATATTGGCCACAGAGCTTCCAAATGCCTTTGAAAACCACAAGATTTCTGCAGGGGATTTCTGCTTTTTTCTCCCTGCTGAAAGCAGCACTCTTGGTGATGTCTTCATAACGAAGCAGCCCAGAGAATGGCAAGTTTCCATTGCAAACATGCAGACCCACACTCCTCAAGTCTGCGCCTCTGGAATCCTCATCTGTCACCAGGAGGATGACATTGCTACAGCAACCCCAATAACAATAAGCTCAGAGAGTGGGGAGGGGAGAGGGCACAGGGTATTGTTTTACATAACAGCTGCAGAAGCAACAGCCAGAAAACCTAGAGAGGATACATTTGATAACAATCTGGTTGAAAGGAAGGCAGGAAGTGAAACAAGAAATGGACCCAATAAAAATAGGTTTTGCCAAGTGGATCATCAGCCATGCAGTCCAGTTGTTGCTGAATATGCTGTAATATGCTGAATATTTTGCTCCAGGGCAGCATTAAAAAGCCAGCCACGTTTATAGACAGGAGACTAGGCAACAGAAATTACAACAAGCTCTGAAATGAAGATTGTTGGTTACAGCAAGGAACAATCAGGAGCACAATGTTAAGGTTGCAGTCACCTCTCTAGATGCCCCATGCCTGTCACATATGATGGCAGGCGTGGGGCAGATGAGTGTGGTTTGGGGGAATCTCATGAACCAGGCCTAAGGTAAAGGTAAAGGGACCCCTGACCATTAGGTCCAGTCGTGACCGACTCTGGAGTTGCGGCGCTCATCTCGCTCTATAGGCCAAGGAGCCGGCGTTTGTCCGCAGACAGCTTCCGGGTCATGTGGCCAGCATGACTAAGCTGCTTCTGGCGAACCAGAGCAGCACACGGAAACGCCGTTTACCTTCCCTCCGGAGCGGTACCTATTTATCTACTTGCACTTTGATGTGCTTTCGAACTGCTAGGTGGCCAGGAGCAGGGACCGAGCAACGGGAGCTCACCCCGTCACGGGGATTCGAACCGCCGACCTTCTGATCAGCAAGTCCTAGGCTCTGTGGTTTAACCCACAGCGCCACCCGCGTCCCAGGCCTAATTAGGCTCAAAAACAGTGTTGTCCAACCCTGCTGTTGATAGAGCCTGGTTTGCTGTGGCAAGCCATGCATACCCATCGTTTGTTCAGCAGAGGAAGCGAGAATGTCTCCTCCAGGCCTGGAGAGCATTTCTTGAATTTCTAATTGTAATTACAAGCTATGTAAAGGATGGAAGGACTTGGTCGGATCATTTTAAAGCAACAAGGGTGTTACAACTCTGGATAAAACAAGCATGGCCAGCAGGCCAAGCCACTTTTGCCACTACTGAGACCGATAATTGCTATGAACACCACTGCACCCAAACATGTGGTTTTTCCATTTTGTTGTTCTATGACATTGCTTCCCACTGGGCTTGTTCACACAATGCTTTTTAAAAAGAAGTATCTGTCTCTTGGCACCGTATTAGAAAAGTTTGTTTTACTCTAAACATGTCTGGCCAGAGATATTAAAGGGAAGAAAAACAGGAAGTATGAACGTTGGCAAGTTTTCCAGTACGGAAACAGTACCCCAACTATAGATAACTTTTACCCAACAGATGTTACGTAAACTTGTTGGGTGGAGAGGAAGTTGTTCTCATTTCTTACATCCCTTGCTTTTCTGCAGTATGTGTTTGACTACCATGATGGAGATGTCTTCGGCTGCATTGCAGACATTGGCTGGATCACAGGGCACAGCTATGTGGTATATGGCCCTTTGTGCAACGGAGGAACCACAGTCGTTTTTGAGAGCACTCCAGTGTACCCTAATCCAGGTAAAAAACAAAACAAAACAGTAGACACAATAAATGGCTGTAGGCAAGGCTGTTAATGTATGGAAGGGATGGCCAGCTGTTGCCTTAAAGTAAAGTTGATTTTGTAAAACCCCACTTCTTAGCTCTACCCTTGCCAATAAATACATTAATCAAGGTGCTGTCAATTTTTTTGCTCCGTTTCATTCTTAAGAAAAAGGAGCAGTGAGTCACTCTGCATACATATCCTAGCAGAGGCTGCATCCCAGCTTCCTTCCCTCACCAGTCTTGCTTGCCCTCCATGCCCTGCCAAGCCTCACCCCATTGCCAATGCTTCCTCCTCCCTTTACATTTGGACAATCTGCTCCAATTACATCAACACGCCAAAAAAGCCCTCTGTGGCTCACCTGGGCCGCTTGCCTGGGCAACCCACCTGCATCTGTGTCCTCCTGTTCCCTCTTCTTCACCAGATTCCTCCTTGCCTCACCTGAGTAGCCTGTCCATGTGTCCACCCAACCATGGGAGTGCTCAATTTTTAAATTAAATGAATAAAAGTTTCTGTGGTATTTTTTAAAGATTTTTTTTTTTAAGGTGAGTCACAGTTGGAGCGGTCAGTAAAACAAAAATGGAACAATTTATTTATTTTAATTAATGGGGGGGGGGCATGGAAGACCAAAAAAGCCCTTTGGTATCACAGTGAGGGAGAACTAGATGGTGGGGGGCCGAATGCAGCCCAAGGATCATGGATTAGATAAAGAAGAAGTTGTCAAGTTAAAGAGAGGCCAATTGGCCCGCTGAGAATTATGCTCATTCATGTCAAGTTGGGCTTCACGTGCTTGAAAAATACAACAAAGCATGGCTAATTCAAACACAGGGGATAATGACCACTTCCTGAGGTAACTGATTCCATCTTTTTATTTCAGGACGTTACTGGGAAACGGTGGAGAGGTTAAAGATAAATCAGTTCTATGGAGCCCCTACAGCTATTCGCCTGCTGCTTAGATACGGGGATGATTGGGTAAAGAAATATGACAGATCTTCCCTCAAAATCCTTGGATCAGGTAGCTATTGCACTGGATCTTTGCACTCCTATTCATGGCAAAGCCACATAAAAGAATAACCAAGTTTACAAATTTGGTCCAAAATTTCGCAGGAGGTGGATTGATGGAATCTGTGGTGCCCTCAGGTCAGGACTTTGGGGCAGAAGTCCAAGGCAGACTTGAGCCGGAGGGCCCCCAAACACATCGGAGCTGGCTTATCACACTTTGAAGTACCTGCAGTAATCCACATGGCCATCTAAAGAGCTCCTCACCCAAGACTATTCCAGTCCAGAGCCTAAAATTACACAACAGCTCTGCTGGGTGGAATGTGGAAATGATCAGACAGATCCAAATATATTTATATACTACAGTGGTATCTCGGGTTACAGACACTTCAGGTTACAGACACTTCAGGTTACAGACTCCGCTAACCCAGAAATATTACCTCGGGTTAAGAACTTTGCTTCAGGATGAGAACAGAAATCATGCTGTGGCGGCAGCGGGAGGCCCCATTAGCTAAAGTGGTACCTCAGGTTAAGAACAGTTTCAGGTTAAGGACGGACCTCCGGAATGAATTAAGTTCTTAACCCGAGGTACCACTGTACTACTGCTTCATAGAGAATATATAAGGGAATGCAAAAAGGACTGGCTGACAAGAGATTTCATTTATTCCATTGGACAGGGTGTTGTGACGTCTAAAGCTTGCAGGCGCTTCTTTCTTACAAGCTTTTTGCTTCTTTTCTTCCTCTTGCAGTGGGAGAACCTATCAACACAGAAGCATGGGAGTGGTACTTCAAAGTGGTCGGAGATGGACGGTGCCCTGTAGTTGATACCTGGTGGCAGACAGGTAGGAAGACTATCATTTTACACAACTTGTTAAGTAGGATCTGAAGAGAACCCGTGCAGTTTCGGTTATTTGCGCATAGGGATGTATTCAATCAATCAAGAAACCTGTCCCAGCAAAAGAAAAATGGATACAAAAACTTATGGAATATGCAGAAATGGCAAAACTTACTGGAAAAATAAGAAATCAAGATAGCAAACATTTTATAAAAGGATGGAAATGGTTTATTGAATATTTACAAACAAATTGTAAACAGATATGAACAGTGGCAGGATTATTGTAATAGCCTGCAGAGTATATATTTAAAGTAGATGAATAAATGAACAAATTAAGTTAATTTGGAGATGCAGGAAATATTAAAAATAAGGAACTGCAGAAAGAGGGGGAAGGAAGTCAAGTTTTTAAATGTTAAAATAACTGTAAAATTATTGAATGAATGAATAAATGAATGAATGAATGAATAAATAAATAAAACGAATGAATGAATGAATGAAACTTGTCTTCTCCCCATGCTCCTTATGAAGACCAGTGGCTCAGGCCTTTCTTGACATTCTTAACACAGGAAAAGCATATTTGCCTTTTGCATACAAAGAACTGGAGATCACACAAAGTAGAAATGTTTTCTTGTTAGCATTCTCTTACTGACCAGATTTCAAGGGTGTTGAAGTTTTGTTTTGTTGCTTTGTTTAGAAACTGGAGGCATCTGTATTGCTCCTCGACCTTCAAACCCAGGTGATGAGATCCTTCCAGCCATGGCCATGAGACCATTCTTTGGCATCAAACCTTCCCTTTTGGATGACAAAGTAAATTTTAATCCTATCTATCTAATCTACCTACCTACCTATCTATCATCATCCACTTTTATGCAAATTCTCAGTCATGTAGACAGCAATCAATATTAAAAAAGAACAGACACACATTAGCAAGAATCTCAGTCTAATGTGGCTTGTAGGTCAAGATTTTTGGAAGGATCAAGCAGAATTTGAGATCAGAAATCTACCATCAAGTGTTTCTTCCCTACAGATTTTCCTACTTTGAGAGTTGCTCTGTACAATCTCTCCTCCCGATTTCTTGCATCCTTTTGGGGATTTAGGATGGGCTACTCTCTGATCATTTACGCCAAGGCAGTTTCTGTATTATTTGTCACAATCATGGCCACTGAACAGAAGCTAGGGTTGAACTGAAGAGGAAACAGATGTCGCTAATTTGAATCAATGAACTAGCAAAGGCTAAAGAATTTTAAAATATTAGACAATTACCACGGACGCGGGTGGTGCTGTGGGTTAAACCACAGAGCTTAGGACTTGCTGATCAGAAGGTTGGCGGTTCAAATCCCCGCGACGGGGTGAGCTCCTGTTGCTCAGTCCCTGCTCCTGCCAACCTAGCAGTTTGAAAGCACGTCAAAGTACAAGTAGATAAATAGGTACCACTCCGGCGGGAAGGTAAACGGCGCTTCCGTGCACTGCTCTGGTTCGCCAGAAGCGGCTTAGTCATGCTGGCCACATGACCCGGAAGCTGTACACCGGCTCCCTTGATCAATAAAGCAAGATGAGCGCCGCAAGCCCAGAATTGGCCACGACTGGACCTAATGGTCAGGGGTCCCTTTACCTTTACCTTACCATGGAATAAGAGAAATCGATAACTAGGCTCCAGTGCCAAAGAAGATTCACACTCTGCAATGAGAAAACCCAAATCTTGTTATAAGAAGTATATTTTTGTGGAGGTGTTCCTAGATGTTTGTCCACAGACATAGAAGCTTGCTTTTAAAACAAAACCCCCGGAATGCTGAATTACAAGCTACTTCCTTGGTTGCACAGCATGAGCTAGACTTGCAGAATACATTACATTGTCATTCATTCATTTATTTTTTAAGAGAACCCCATATTTCTTGTTTTCAAGGGGAAAGTCTTAACACAGAATGATGTCTCTGGAGCACTTTGCATTTCTCAGGCATGGCCAGGCATGGCCAGGACCATTTTCAATGACCACCAGAGGTTCGTGGAGACCTACCTGACGCCTTACCCAGGTACAGAATTGTAGAGAGGGAAAGGGGAAAGGAGAGCAGTGAAGGGTTACTTCCATGGGTTCTTTAGGGCATATGTATTCAAGAGGTTTGTGGAACCAGAGAAAACTGGGGTACAACTTCTTAGTCAAACTAAGGACACAGCACCATTCACCCAATCAGCAATTGCCTGAACAAGTTTTTAGAAGTAAATAGCAGGTACTTGGGGCCTGATCTGGATCCTGGCAGGGGTATAGGGCCTCTCGCTGTCCCCTTGTGAAAGCGATGAGTAGAGAACATACTGAACGTGTACCTGTAGCCGCACATTGCAATAGAAGATCTGTTATGAAGAACAAGCTGTCTTTCAGTGAAGCTCTTCTCCCCATGGAAGAACCCCAGGATCCCCCAGGCTAGTTTAAAATCTATTGCCTTCAGCACGTTAGAAGTGAAAATGTTGTCTTGTTTTGATCCTCCTAGGATATTTTTTCACTGGGGATGGAGTATATCGGACAAGCAAGGGATACTACCAGTTGACAGGCCGTCTGGATGATGTCATCAACATCAGTGGGCACAGGCTGGGCACGGCTGAGATAGAAGACGTTGTGGTAAGAAATTGTGTTATGTCTATAGAGAGTTTACTAGGTCTCACAGAAGCAGCAGTTGCCACAGTAGTCTCTGCCATGTCTTAGCAGCAGCCTACAAAAATGGGCATGTGCTACAAGTTGGCAGCTGCCACTAGCTGCTGCAGGACTGAGGCCTGCAAGTTGTATGATGTCTTGCCAATCCTTTTACTTTGCCAATGCTCCTCCAGCATTGATTCTGAGCAAGGCAGGGAGGGGATGACAGTACTTGAGAAGGCAAAACAAATTTGATAACCAGAAGGATGTAAATTAATGTCTCCATTTTTATTTATTTAGTAAACTAAACAGTGAATCCCAGTTGCAGAATTTGTGATTTCTACTCACAGAATTCAGCAGGTACTGGAATCTCAAATGCCTCAACTAATAATTTACTGAAGTCACCTCAGGGAGACTTTAGTGTTCTGCTAAAATGGGCTTAGAAGAAAAGGTCCTGAACTACAAGACTTCAGAAGAGATGCCACAGCATTGTTAGTTACCAAAGTATACCTATGATTGCTTCTCTTCTCACAGTTGGACCACATTGGTTTTCTGAAGATGTCATCTCACACAGTACATCATTCCCTGGTAGCATTCTTTGCTTGAGAGCATCTTCAGCTTAATATTCTTTTTTTTTTTTTATAAATATTTATTAAGTTTTACATAAACAATAAAGAACAACATAAACAACACATAACACAGAAAAAATACACAAACATAAAACACAAAAACAACAGTAATAAACAATAAAAATAGAGAAAATTAAAAAAAAAAATACCCTTTTTATCTTCATAATGACCTTGCATTTACTTGTTTCTGCGACTTCCCCCAACCTCCCTACTCTGTATTCCAAATCAAATGTTCTGTCTGCAAATTCTTTCCCTCTATCATAATTTAAATTTCTCATCATCTTAAATCCATATCCCATAATTATATTTCCTTCAGTCTAGATTTTAGATCTTTTTCTGTTCACCTTTCTTGCTAAAAACCAGTCACCTTCAGTCCGATATCTTCAAATGTTCGTTATCTTGCAGTATTTCTGTAAATAGTCTTTAAATTTCCTCCAATCTTCCCTCACCGTCTCTTCTCCCTGGTCTCTAATCCTGCCGGTCATTTCTGCTGATTCCATGTAGTCGATGACTTTCATCTGCCATTCTTCCAGAGTGGGTAATTCTTCTGTCTTCCAATACTGTGCAATAAGTATTCTTGCTGCTGCTGTAGCATACATAAAGAAAATCCTATCTTTCTTGTGCACCTGTTGGCCAACCATGCCCAGGAGAAAGGCTTCTGGCTTCTTCGAAAATGTGTATTTAAACACTTTTTTCAGCTCATTATAAATCATCTCCCAGAATGCCTTAATCTTAGGGCACGTCCACCAAAGGTGAAAGAATGTGCCTTCAACTTCTTTACATTTCCAACACTTATTATCGGGCAAATGGTAAATTTTCGCAAGCTTGACTGGTGTCATGTACCACCTATATATCATTTTCATTACATTCTCTCTTAGGGCATTAGATGCCGTAAATTTTATACCGGTGGTCCATAACCGTTCCCAGTCAGCAAACATTATATTATGGCCCAAGTCTTGTGCCCATTTAATCATCACTGATTTCACTTCCTCATCCTGTGTATTCCATTTTAGTAGCAAGTTATACATTCTTGACAAAATCTTAGTTTTGGGTTCTAACAATTCTGTCTCCAATTTTGATTTTTCCACCTGGAAGCCAATTTTTCTATCCATTTTAAATGCTTCCATTATTTGATGATAATGGAGCCAATCTCGGACTTTACTTTTTAATTTATCAAAACTCTGTAGTTTCAATTTGTCTCCATCTTGTTCTAAAATCTCCCAATATTTTGGCCAGTTTGCCTCCATATTGAGCTTTTTTAGTGCTTTTGCTTCCATTGGGGACAACCACCTTGGGGTCTTGGTTTCAAGCAAGTCTTTATACCTCATCCAAACTTTAAACAATGCATTCCTAACAATGTGGATTTTAAACATTCTATGCACTTTAACCTTGTCATACCATAGATATGCATGCCAACCAAAAACATTGTTAAATCCTTCTAGATCCAACATGTCAGTGTTTTCAAGAAGTAGCCATTCTTTTAACCAACAAAAGGCTGCCGCCTCATAATAAAGTTTCAGGTCTGGCAGGGCAAAGCCCCCTCTTTCTTTTGCGTCGGTCAATATTTTAAATTTTATCCTTGGCTTTTTGCCCTGCCAGACAAATCTGGATATATCTCTTTGCCACCTCTTGAAACAATCAATCTTATCTATAATTTGCAGTGTCTGAAACAAAAACAACATTCTTGGCAATACATTCATCTTTATCACAGCAATACGACCCATTAAGGAGAGTTTCAAATTAGACCATATATCTAGATCTTTCTTTATCTCCGACCAACTTTTCTCATAATTGTCTTTATATAAATTTCCATTTTTCGCAGTCATAGTAATACCCAAATATTTCACTTTTTTCACTACTGCCAATCCTGTCTCATTCTGAAATCTTTCTTTCTCAATTTCTGTTAGATTCTTTGTCAAAACTTTGGTTTTTGTTTTGTTCAATTTAAACCCTGCCAGTCGACCAAACTCTTGGATCAGTTCTAAGGCTCTTTTCACACTGGATTCTGGCTCCTGTAATGTCAGAACTAGGTCATCTGCAAATGCTCTTAATTTATATTGTTTAGCTCCGACCTGAATCCCTCTGACCAATTGGTCCTTTCTAATCATATTCAGCAACACCTCCAGGACTGATATAAACAGCAAAGGAGAAATTGGGCAACCTTGTCGCGTACCTTTCTCTATTCTGAACTCCTCAGTGATTACACTGTTTACAATTAACTTAGCTTTTTGTTCAGAATAGATTGCACCTATACCATTTTCAAATTCCTGACCTACCCCCATACTTTGGAGATTTTTCTTCATAAAACTCCAAGAAATATTATCGAAGGCCTTCTCCGCATCCACAAATATTAGAACCGCCTTAGTATTTATTTTTTCTTGTAAAAATTCCAGAATGTCTATTATATTCCTTACATTATCTGATAAATGTCTTCCTGGGAGAAAGCCTGCTTGGTCCTTATGAATCTCCTCTATTAAAACCTTCTTGAATCTTCTAGCCAGAATATCTGCAAAAATTTTGTAATCCACATTAAGTAATGATATTGGGCGGTAGTCTTTGAGTTGGTGTTTCTGAGTCTCTACCTTTGGTATAAGTGTAACAAAAGCTTCTTTCCACGTATCTGGTGCCTTCTCCCCCTGAAGTATTTTGTTACAAACTTCTTTCAATGGCTGAATTAGCCAGTCTTTCAGTGCTTTATAATATCTAGCAGTCAGTCCATCGGGTCCTGGAGACTTGCCCAGTTGCATATTCTGAATGGCACTCTCGACCTCTTGGTCTGTTATGCTATAATTCAATTTCAATCTATTCTCTTGAGATATTTTCGGTAGCCCATTCGCTTTCAAGAATTTCTCTATGTCTACTTCCTTCTGGGGTTGTTGAGAATAAAGCTGTTTAAAATATTTTTGAAAAGCGGTCCTTATTTCTGTAGGGTTCTGAATAGTTTTTCCTTCCACTTCTAGATTTGTTATTGTATTCAACTTTTGTCTCTTCTTAATTTGCCAAGCCAATAATTTCCCACACTTGTTTGCAGATTCAAAAGTTCTCTGTCTCATTTGTCTGATCTTCCACTCAATCTCTTGATTTACCATTTGCATATATTCCACTTGATATAATTTAATCTCTCTTAGAGTTTCCTTTGAATTTGGCTTTAATCTCAATCTCTTTTCTCCTTCATTGATCTTTTCCAAGATCTTTTCCCTTCTTTCCTTTTGTAATCTCTTTTTAAGCGTATTTTGTTGTATCAAGAACCCTCTCATAACAGCTTTACTTGCATCCCATACGATTCTTTTCTCCACCGTCGTGTTCAAATTTATCTCGAAATAGTCTTTCAAAGTTTTCTGGGCCTTTTTGTTCACTTCCTCATCCCTGAAGAGAGAGTCGTTCATTCTCCATCTGAAAGAACCAGTTGGTAGTAAGTTCATTCCCATCTTTACTGCATTATGGTCGGAGCAAGTTTTTGGGCAGATTTCCACCTTTTTTATATTTGGTGCCAGTCCTCGGGTGATCCATATTTGGTCGATTCGTGTCCAAGTCATTTTAGCTTCAGAATAGAAGGTTCCCTCTCTTCCTAACGGGTTTTTGGTTCTCCAGATGTCAATCAAGTCCAGGTTATCAGTCAAATCAAAAAAGGTTTTCGGTAGTCTACCATCCTTGGTGACCACCTGTCGTTGCGCCTTGTCCATATTTGTTGAAACAACTCCATTCATATCTCCCATCAAAATCACACTGTATTCCAAATATTCATTCAGTGTCTCATGCAGCTTCTTAAAAAACTCGGATTTTCCCTCGTTTGGTGCATACACTCCTACTATCAGATACTTCTGTCCATGGTACTGTATTTCAATTGCCAAATATCTTCCATGTTCATCCTTAAACATAAATTTTGGTGTAAGGCTCTCTTTGGCATATATTACTACTCCTCTTTTTTTGACTTTGTCAGATGAGATAAATTCTTGACCCAATCTTTTGTTAATTAAAATTTTCCTATGGAGCCTGGTCACATGTGTTTCTTGTAAGCAGATCAAGTCCAATTGTTCTTTCTTTAAAATATGGAATATCGATTTCCTCTTTCGAACTGAGTTGAGGCCATTACAATTCCAGCTTAGAAGTTGCAGAGACATGATGAATTTATTCTGTTATATTCCTCCAGATGCTCCCTCTGTCTTGTCTTTATCTGTCAAGTCCGGCGTTGTCCTCTTCTTTCTGTTTCGTTTCGGCCTTGCTCCTGTCTTGTCTTCCTCTCCCTCCTCTGATGACTCCAAGGAATCTGCTACTTTTAATGTTCCTTTCTGTAGGTCCTCTCCATAAACTTCTAAAAAGGCGTTCTTGTCTTCCACTGATCTTACTTTTGTCTTTCTTCCCTTGATACTGAAGGAGAGTCCTTCCGGAAATTCCCACCTGAAAATGATGTTGTTTTTTCTTAATTGAATAACTAGATCTTTATAATTCGATCTAAGGTCCAGAAGATGCTTTGGAATATCCTTGAAGATCTCGACTTTGGATTGATTAATTATCAATGATTTTTGAAAATGTAGTCCCAAAATCTTGTCTCTTTCTTCTTTGGTTCTAAATGTAACCAAACAGTCTCTAATTTTGATCTTCTTGCTTGTTCTTCCCAGACGAAAGGCACTCAGGATCTTAAATTCCTCCTTCTCAGGCTCCAAAGTCCAAAATTTCTGAAATTCTTGTGTCAGAAGGTCCCGCAGGCTTCCTTCCTCGATCTCTGGAACGTTTCTAATTCTCAGATTAGTTTGTTTATCTTTTAATTCCAGCATAGAAAATCTTGCTCTATACTCCTCCAATTGCTTGCTCATCGGTGGCAATTTCTCCTCTGTAGCAGCTGCAACCCCCCTTGCCTCCTCAGCAATTTTTCTTGTCTCAACCGACGCCTCAAATAATTCCTTAATTGAGGCTGTATTCTGTTTTATACTGGCAGAGTTCTGTTCTATCTTTTGGAAGGCCTCTGTTACCCCTTTGTTTGTTTCTTCAACTTGACTTTTTACTTCCACAACTTGTTTTTTAGTTTCTGACACTTCTTGTGTCAGTTTGTCTAGGGATCCCTGTACCCTTGCAAATCCTGCAGTAATAAGGTCTTCTGTCCCAGACATTTCTTTTACTTTGGGTATAACAGAGGCACTTCCTATAGGTTCAGGGAAGGATCCCCTCCTTCCCGTGTGAAAAGATTTACCAGATCTTGTTGTTTTGTCTTGAAATTGCTGTAATTTTCCTTTTCCCTCTGCCATAAGCCACCAGTTTCAAGGTTACTCTGCAGCTGCAACTTATTTACCAGTTCAAGGGAAGAGAGTGGAATTTTCCTCTATTTACTTTGTATCCCTGCAGTAATTTCAGTAGCCACCAGGGGGACCTCGGAAATATTACTATTAAAAAAATACAATGTATCACCTTCTCTCTTTTCACAACCGATTCGAAACAGTAATGTCCACAATACCAAGTTTCAAGTAGAATTCTCTTGTCCTGGTGGGCTGGCTCCTTCAAACACTTAAATATTCTTTTGAATGCTTCACAGTCTTTCACAGTCTTTTAAGACTTCACTTTCACTTTTGGCAAACCAAAACGGCAGTCCGGACAGCTTCCCTGCTGCCTGGGGGGGGATTTTCTATTGTCCTTTAGCCAAATCCAAATCTATTCACAATCAAACGTCTAGGCAGTATATCTTAGTCTTATAAGTCTCTTTGATCAGACAGAATGTCCCTCCATTTTCCCCCTCCCCTTCTAATAGCAGTGGGGGGGGGACTTTTAACGTCCTTTGACGGCTCAGGACGATATTTCTCAATCACAGAGACCTTTCATGCAGGCAAAAATATCTTTCCTATCTTTTCCCCTCTCCTCTCCTGCTTCCGGAGAGGGGGTCTTGTCTTAAGATTTTCGGATTTTTTATCCTTTCAAAGACGTCTTTAAAGGTTTTAGTCCACAGAGTCTTTGCTTTAAACTATTTACACAGCGGAAGGCTGGCTTCCTGTTTAGACCTTACCGCTTCGGGTTCAAATTACTTCTCTCTTTTACTTCAAGTCCCAATTCTAATCCAACATTCAAAATCTTGCTTTTCTTTGAAGTTTTAACTTCCCCTACTCACGGGTACTTCTTTTCTTTTGTAATCCAAATTGTCTCAGGAAAAAGCCGGCGCTCTCTCGGCAACAGCTGCGCGACGTCACTCCAGAGAAGTAGCGATCGACTCTCAGTGCCTCGCCACCCCCGCCCCGCTCAGGAGCCTTTACCAGACTCCTTTTACGTTTGGGGGGGGCGCAAATGGCACCCACCGAGTCCCACGGCCATAGGCTTCCTCCGCCTACGGTTTCAAGGGTCCACCGCGTCGCCGAAGCGGTAAGACCCCAGTTTCTCTGGAGCTCTTCCCTCCGAGGATCAAAGGGAAGCCGCCATCACCGCCGGCGCTCGGCTCCGGAAGCTCCAGCTTAATATTCTTTCTGACTTACCCTATATTTTTGTCCTAT
Source organism: Podarcis tiliguerta (assembly GCF_965153285.1). Taxonomy (NCBI): domain Eukaryota; kingdom Metazoa; phylum Chordata; class Lepidosauria; order Squamata; family Lacertidae; genus Podarcis; species Podarcis tiliguerta. Next base: position 103,975,125 of record NC_139534.1, read on the forward strand.
AGCATAAACATTCAGAGGTGGTACTTGGTCCCTGGTCCCTCTTTACAACTGGTGTATCTGATCTGTATTAACAGTGATAAATAGTAAAGTGGGGACTGGGCCTATCACAGCCTTTTACCCTGTCAGGAGCAAGGCCAGAGCTCAAGGATAATGATGATGATAATGATAATAATGATAATAATAATGATGATGATAATAATGATGATGATAATAATAATAATAATAATAATAATAATAATAATAATAATAATAATAATTTATTTATACCCCGCCCATCTAGCTTGGCTTCCCCAGCCACTCTGGGTGGCTTCCCAAAAAAAATATTAAAATACTGTCATACATCAAACATTAAAAGCTTCCCTAAACAGGGCTGCCTTCAGATGTCTTCTAAAAGTCTGGTAGTTGTTGTTCTCTTTGACATCTGGTGGGAGGGCATTCCACAGGGAGGGCGCCACTACCGAGAAGGCCCTCTACCTGGTTCCGTGTAACTTGGCTTCTCGCAGTGAGGGAACCGCCAGAAGGCCCTCGGCACTGGACCTCAGTGTCCGGATAAAACGATGGGATGGTGGGAGTTGTAGTCCAACAACATCTGGGGACTCACAGGTTGAGAACTGCTGCTTTAAGTGAATCTTACCACAGACCTGCCTGTGTTTCAGAATAAGCACGGGGCAGTGGCAGAATCAGCTGTGATTGGATTTCCTCACAAGATCAAAGGAGAAGGTGAGCAATTCAAGTCTAGCTGCTAATGCTTGCACCCCCTTGAGTGGCTCTCCAGTGGGATTTTTCTTTGCATGTTTACTGCATTATTGGGAAGGGTAAACAGGAGCAAAGAGAAGGATCTCACTCACAGCATCCACATGGGAACTTCTAATGGTAGCTGGAGTGAGTGCCTGCTTATATCTATTCCTGGGCTTCCAAGACTGTGAGGACGGGGGGGGGGGGGGCGGGGACACCAGTGGTCTGTGAACATTCAAGCATTCTGTGGCATGGCTGTGGATTTGTGGTGGAAGATGGGCGACTGCACACCATTGTATTAAAAATTCATAGGCTCTTCAGTTGCAATTTATATTGCTGTTTTTATTTCTTATACAGTGGTACCTCGGGTTAAATACTTAATTCGTTCCGGAGGTCCGTTCTTAACCTGAAACTGTTCTTAACCTGAAGCACCACTTTAGCTAATGGGGCCTCCTGCTGCTGCCGCGCCGCCGGAGCACGACTTCTGTTCTCATCCTGAAGCAAAGTTCTTAATCTGAAGCACTATTTCTGGTTTAGTGGCGTATGTAACCTGAAGCGTATGTAACCCGAGGTACCACTGTACTGTATTTTACTGTACTGCAGCTTGAATTCTATATGGAATTCAAGTTGCAAAACAACACAACATATAATAAATAAAAGCAATTAAAAATCACACAGCTTCTAGCACCGCACGTTACAATTGCTGCAACAGGCAGGGAAAAGCGGGGGGGGGGGGGGAGTGGTCCGCCAAGGCCCCACGTAATTTTCAAGTGGTCCGTGAGAAAAAAAGTTTGGGAACCACTGATCCAGTTTATTCAAGCCTTGACAGGGAGAAGTGACAGAGACCAGCTGTTGAAAAGACGTGCTGTGGGCCAGGGAAGGATGGCGAGAACAGAGGAAAAGAATGTACAGTAGCCAAAAACTCCCAGACTTCCACCTGCATGTCTGCAGAGGCCTATTTTATTGTACGGAGCACATAAGGCTGTCAAATTGATCTTGTAACACAAGCCTGAACTTTTTTTTACAGCACAAAATAATAAATATAAATAAATAAATAAGGAAGATAATTATACCCCACTCTTCTTTTTATTATTTACCTATGTATTCATTCATTTTTTATTTATTTTTATTATTTACAAGCAACTGCCCTCTTGCGCACAGTCAGCACCACGTGCTCCTGCTAACACACATGCCCAAAACGGCACTGAAAGGGGGTAGAATGGGTCAGGAATCTCTGCTTGTGCGTGTCCTGGTGATGCGCACATGTGGCCTGGAACAGAAACCCTGCGCAAGGGGGAATTCCCCTGTATTAAATTTATAAACCGTCCTTCATTCGAAGATCTCAGCGTGGTTCACAAGACAAAATGCAAATGCATCACTCACAGTTGCGTGCATATATATATATTAAATCGCATGGGACAAGTCAACAAAAGAGACTGGGTCAGCAATTAAAACAAAGTCACAAAACCAAATAAAAGGGATTGCATATTGAAGCCTCCTTGCAGCATACTTCTTACTTTGGCATGGAAGTAATTGCTGATGCTCCCGGCCACATGAATCCACATTGAAACTTTCCCCCCTGGAAACTGGAGTGTGGAGTTTATGATATTACTTTCGCTACATGAGCAGCAGCTGCTTGGCAGGAGGTGCTGTTCTGCAAAAAGTAACACCCGAAGGGGCTCTTCGTTTCCGTTTTACTGACACCAAGAGATGGCAGAGGGTTATGACAGGAGTAGAAGCGGCAGTCTGCTTTGGCAGGCACTTCTACGCTTGCTGATGGCGCATCCTTCTCCTGGCTTCCTCTTTCCACAGGTGCCTATGCCTTCATTGTGCTGAAGAAGGGCTCTACTCTCTCTCAAGAGAGCCTGGCCTCCGAGCTTCGAGGGCTCGTCTCAAAAGAAATTGCAAAGTATGCAGCACCGGAATATATTCAGGTAACAATCTGAGCGATTTTCCTCTTCTGCACATCTGCATCACTTTGCGCTACATAGTGCTGCATGTTCAGGGAGGGATTTAAGGTGATTGTTTCATCAGCGCACACATTTCAGCTTCCCAGGAGGAACAACCCCTCACATCTCAGCGCCATGTGCAGAGTTTTTGGGGCTGCCTCGACCACCCAAGAGCCAACTTGGGTGTGCATGCGCAGCGGGGAGGTTGCACTAATGGAAGCCTTTGTGGAGACTTCCACTAGCGGGACGAGTTAATTGAATCCACAGAGCCTAGGACTTGCCGATCAGAAGGTTGGCGGTTCGAATCCCCGTGACGGGGTGAGCTCCTGTTGCTCGGCCCCTGCTCCTGCCAACCTAGCAGTTTGAAAGCACGTCAAACTGCAAGTAGATAAATAGGTACCACTCCAGTGGGAAGGTAAACGGTGTTTCCGTGCGCTGCTCTGGTTCACCAGAAGCGGCTTAGTCATGCTGGCCACATGACTGTATGCCGGAAGCTGTATGCCGGCTCCCTTGGCCAATAAAGCAAGATGAACGCTGCAACCCCAGAGTCAGCTATAACTGGACCTTAATGGTCAGGGGTCCCTTTACCTTTAAGGGCAGGATCTAGGGTAAAAAGCATACAAACCAGCTGTGTAACCACTGCAGTAATATTTCTAAATATTTTTTTAAATGGGCTAAAGTATTCAGATCCTTCCATTCTCACTGCTGGTTTCCTCTAGAACAGCAGCAATGGCCACATTAAGGATCTTGTGGCTTCCAAGAGTGCCTTTAGGATGCATCAGTTCCCTTCCAACACGCCCTGCATACATTTCATGTTATGAGAGCAAATACATGTGTGTAGACTGCCTTGAGCAAGTTTACTTGAATTTATATCCCACCCTTCCTCCTAGGACCTTAGGGTGGCATGGATATTTATTGACTTCTCTCTCCCCTTTTTTAATTCTCACAACAACCTTGTGCTATGTTAAGGCTTGGAGATAGTGGCTGGCCAAGGATGGTTCATGGCCAAGTGGGGATTTGAATTTGGATCTTTCCAGTATTAAGTCTGGCACTGCACTAGCCTGGGCTCACTCTGACACATAGCATGATAGCTCCTAAAAGCCTAATTTGCCTCCGTTCCAAATACAGTCGTATCTTGGAAGTCGAACGGACTCCATTCTGGAAGTCTGTTCGACTTCCAAAATGTTAGAAAACTGAATTGTGGCTTCTGATTGGCTGCAGGAAGCTCCTGCAGCCAATCAGAAGCCATGGAAGCCCCATCAGACGTTCGGGTTCCAAAACAACGTTCATAAACCACAACAATACTTCCGGGTTTGCAGTGTTCGGGAACCAAAACGTCTGAGTTCCAGGGTGTTCAGGATTCAAGTTACGACTGTACTGCCTTCTAAGAGCTGGCCAAATTGCTGTTGCTCTAAAAGCTAGGATTTGTTCCTAAGGGCAATGAGCAAGATGAGGGTTGAGGGATTGCCCTGAGGAACTAGTAGGAGGAGTGTGGCTGCAGCAGAGTTCCAGATGCAAACGTGTGTGTGTGTGTGTGTGTGTGTGTGTGTGACTTCAAGTACATTTCACTTTCTCAGGTTAATGTCAGCAATGTACACTTCCCAGCCTTGCTCTAACCCTTGTTTTCCTGTTCAGGTCGTTCAACGTCTGCCCAAGACTCGCTCAGGGAAGATTATGAGGCGAGTTTTGAAGAAGATTGTAGAAAACAAAGCAGATGAGCTGGGAGATCTGACAACCTTGGATGATCAAGAGACAGTGAAAGACATCATTGAGGGACACAAGCAGATTCAGAAGCGACAGCAGGGGCGGTAGCTCAAAAGCTCTCTCAACAGATAAAGGAAGCATCGCTCAGAGTATTTTGCAAGCAGCAGCTATTCCACACTTGTTATCCCTTTCAGAAGAGGGAGTGAAAGAATTCCAAAGCAACCATCATTTTCCAAGACGGGGAAAGAATGTGCTTATTAAGGCTGGACACAAAGTCTCTTCCCTCCCTCAGACTCCCAGCTGTGTATGGATTCCAAGGCTTATGTATTGTAGCAGAAAGCTGGGGTTTTGCTTTTTTTGCAGCCGAAGTCTGCAGTGAAGAATCTCCAAACCAAATAAACTTCAAGTTAAAAAGAAAATTCACACTGGAACAGATCTGCAAGTCTGTCTACTTTACTCCAGGTTCTGGGAGGGGGGGGGGGACACTCGGTTTTCGCCACCTGAAGCATCCATTGGGCAGGTAGTTAAAAGGAGAGAGGAGGCGGCAGTATGGATGTATGAATAGAGAAAAGTATAGAGAATAACTGGATGCTGTGCAGATCTGGGGCCTTACCATGACTTCTTCCAGATGATGGACTTCCAAACAATATAGGACAAACACACACGTTTTCAAGCTTTGTCTTTCACGTCACTCTTCCCTTTTATTATTCTAATCCAATAAAAAAATACAAATCAGTCCAAAGAAAGTAGCCCTTGCAGTTGGCATTAGCCCACGGATTCTCTGCTAGACAGCATTTCCACCTGTCTCAATGAGACAGGTCCGTCTAGACACCTGCCTCAGCTGCAGATATTAATTACTGCATGTAATATTACTCAATATATTGCAGCCTTGTCAATCACATGCCTTCTAACTGCTCTGCTGGTTCAAATGCTGACCCTCCATGGAAACTAAAGATGTGGAGGAAGTACACCAGGCTTCCTCAACCTCAGGCCTCCAGATGTTTTGGGACTACAATTCCCATCATCCCTGACCACTGGTCCTGCTAGCTAGGGATCATGGGAGTTGTAGGCCAGAAACATCTGGAGGGCCGAGGTTGAGGAAGCCTGAAGTACACTGTTGTGGTATGAAGGCCTGAGATCCTCAGCACTTTCAGGCTCCTTAATGAACACTTATTTAAACAAAAATAGGTTCATCGGGTGAAGGGGAAATCTGTGTATAATATATGCTTCTGGTAAACTTCCAAAACAGACATGTATTTTCACACTTGTGGGCAACCAAGAGCAAGGCAGCCCCCTGAGCACAGTAGAGACAGATCTTCCTACAGGGAGGCTCCTGGCTGTGGCAAAGAGGCAGAAGCTCTAATACTGAAACAAATACATCCTTCTCAGTCTCAGGTGAGAAGGATCCTGCTCCATTCACTGCCAGCACTGCTTCAATGTTATTCAAAGTTGTTTTCACTTTAGCAAGTTGCAAGGATGGAAGCAGCAAAGGCCTCTTCCTTCCTTCTGGGAGAGATCTTGAGCGGGAGACGCAGCAGTCAGAACAATGGACTGGTAGCCATTTATACAGAAAGGCAAAGTGGTGGTGGGGAGGAGTTTAAATCCCCCTGCTCTTTCACAGTATAAGCTGGAGACCTTTGGGTCAAAGAAGCCTTAATGCACCTGCTGGCTTTGAAGTCCTGAAATATTTCAGATCCATGCTTCCTGTAAAAGGTGTGTTCATTTCAAGGCACTTTGGTATGTGACCCAGCTGAGGCTTTAGTTGCATTCTTTTTTGCTGTTGTCCATGACAAGTCAGGGAGTGGCTCAGTCTTTCTTTATTCTGCTGATCTCCCATTTACCTTCTCCGTACAGGTTCAGACGCCAACTGTGAAACTGAAATGAAAGAGTAAGTACAGAAACAGAGAGCTACGGCTTTAAGAGGGATTTTGCCATCCACACACACACACACACCACTGGCCCCGTGAAAATAAACCCTTATCTGTCCCAGCAGTTCTGCTCAGAAAGATTGACTCCACACTACCCTACCTTTTCCAGGCTCTTGCGATGTCCCACGCTGACCAGAGTCATTCCCAGGTGTGCACAGTTCCTGTACAGCTCATCCTCTGCATCCTCTGTGAGTGCACTGGTAGCTTCATCCAGCACTGCAAGCAAAAAAAAAACCCCAAACAGGAATCCCCTCAATATGGCACCATTCAAGTCTCCTCCTCTTGAATAAAGTGTGACAAATTTGCAAACCGATAGCTGTTCACCAGTCGTTTTCCATTACAAAAGGCAACCTGAACACTCTCTACATACTGGGCTGGTACAATGGAGAGTTCTGACCCTCTAAACCAGCAAGAAAATATAAGCCAGTTACAAAGCTGAGGAAAAGAGGCAGATTGGGATGGTTAGATTAGAAGTTGTGGTGCCTGCCACCAGTGAGATCACAGACAGTAGCCAACAGGTAGCCCTTGTGCTATCTTCTTCTGCACAACATTCCATCTCATAACACTGGCTATCCAGGGATTGCCTGTGGTCAAGGTAAAAAGCAAAGCAGGGAGTCCCATAATTAAGGAACTCAGAAAGAAACACCTTCCTCACCTGCATACTGAGGCTGGAGATAGAAAAGTCGGGCAAAGGAGAGCCTCTGCATCTCCCCTGGAGACAGAATATCATACCTGCAGCCAAGGCCAAACAACCTGTGATTAGAACAACCTTGCAGCTCAAGACTTACCCACAGCAAACAACAGGAGCCCCACTGTCACACTAAGCAGCCTTACCAGTTCCAGTCCACTGGCTGGTCCAAACCACCTGTCCTTGCTAGCAAATCAGACTGCATAAAAAAGAAGATGAAAAACAAATTATTCCAGCCTTTGTGAACAGGTGGACACAGCCATAAGGACATTTTCTTTCTTAATCCTGCCCACCCATTGCCAGCTGGTGATTACTGTCATCTTGTCATTATTTATTTATTTTTGTTTTGCTCCCATGCCTTCTATATAAACATCATTGTCATCAGAACTTCTGTTGCTTTTGCTCATACGATGTACATAAACCAGGGCTTAATTTGAGCCAGAGCTCACCTTTGGAAGCAGTTTTTAATATAGTTGCCCAGGCTTTGGAATACAGTGATACCTCGGGTTCAGTACTTAATTCATTCCGGAGGTCCGTTCTTAACCTGAAACGTCACTTTAGCTAATGGGGCCTCCTGCTGCTTCCGTGCCGCCGGAGCACGATTTCTGTTCTCATCCTGAATCAAAGTTCTTAACCTGAAGCACTATTTCTGGGTTAGCGGAGTCTGTAACCTGAAGCGTATGTAACCTGAAGCAAATGTAACCCGAGGTACCACTGTACAAGATAGCACATACTCTGAGCTACATTCACCTCAGAATTCATGGAGCCGACATTACTCTTTGGACTGATCCAATCTTCCATGGTCAAACACTGGAGCTTCCTGGCAATCCCAGCATCCTCCTTATTAGGAATGATCCATAGATATTTACAGTGCACCTTGCTGAGCTTTGATAGCCACTTCCTATCCCCAAATCAGGACAGAAATCAGAGTGCATCATTTATTCCCTTGGTAACTCACCAACCCAGTCAGCTCCAGGAATCTCAGAATCCTTTCATCATCCGAAGACCCTATTGTGCAAGGAATTACATTCATGATAACAGGACTGGGGGGGGGGGGACACACTGAAGATGGGTCATCAGGGGACAGGGACCTCTTTGCACTTGGTTTGGCTGCTTTGATCATGCTTTAGAAGATCTGAAGAGCTAATATTTCAAACCTAAACACAGCATGTGGAAGCCCATCCCAAGTTATCAATAGGATGTATCACCACATAATGTACACAACAATGGAAGGAAGCCAATTAACGGATGGATTTTCAGCTCAGGTGGACATCTTCTGAGCTTACTCTAGAAGTCTACCTCCTATGGGAATAACTTTTAGGAATAGTACTTTCATCATCCTCTTTCTTCCTGACACCAAGGAAGGCTTTTTTCTGTCTGGTGACAGAAAGAAGGAGGTGGAGAAGAAATATTGTAGTTCTGTTGGTGGGAAGCTGTAGGTGGGAGATATGGGGGAGGGGGGAAGAGACCATGACTCTTTTGCAGGTTTGGAAGCTCAGGAAGAACACACTGTGGTCGTGGAGCTATTGGGTCACAAAGAGGAAAATTACGAGGAAGGGAAACGGAGGCAGGGATGAATAGCAGTCCTAGGGGAAACTGAGACTGGGAGAAGGAAGATGTTGTCATCTTGGAGAGGGAAACTGAGATGGGTGTGTGGGGCAAGCAGCAGGGCACCCCATAATACTGAGTGTCAACACTGGCAACAACAAAGAATCAGAGAGGAGGAAGAGCCAACCTAATCCAACCCCCTGCCAATGCAGGAAATTTTCTACTACAACATCGCTGACAGGTGACCATTCAGTATCTGAATAAAACCTTTCATGAACATAAACCAAACAGGTTTAATCAGCATTCCTCTTGTAATCTAAAACTATCTTTGAAACATTTGGTAGCTGGAATCTACCAAACTATCTTTGAAACGTGGTTAAAACATTTGGTAGCATTGGATTTATATCACACCAACCCTTTAATTTGGGTATCCCAAATATGAAGACAAAGGCAATGGGAGAACAGGAGTGATCTAAGAAATTAGAGAAATCAAACATGCATCTACTGGAGGAACAACTTAATCCAAACAGGGGAGTTTGGTTCCGGAGGCGGCGCGAAACAGCAATGGCGGTCCTCTTCAGTCGCTGAAGAGGGGCTCCGCGGAAAAGGGTCGTGCGCTGCGGCACAGCGACGACCCAGCAAGACAAACCACGGGTAGAGTGAGCCCGTGGCCGTGGGATTCGGCGGGTACCAAGAGCGACCCCGGAAACGTGGAAGGGACCCCGTAAGGGGCTCCGGAACGTGGAGGGGGTAGCGGTGCTGTGAATCCATCGCTCTTTCCGCGGAAGTGAAGCCGCGCGGCTGCTGCTGATGAGCGCTGACCTTTCTTCTATGATCAATCGATTTGAGACTACATACTCGTGAGTAAGAAAATCTGAGACTCTATTTGAACAACAAATTTCTGCAATTTGGCTGAAAACGGGAGACGCTAAAAAGGAAGTCAGTCTTCCGTCCCTGTTTAAAGTACTGAGCAAAGCTTCTTTAAAGTTGAAGCGCTGAAAGGAGTTTAAAAGAAGATGGAATTTACTCTGCAAATTCGGAATTGATAAATTGAAAGTTAAGGAAAAGTTAGAACTGTGTTATAAGTGGACAGAGACTGTGTTATTCCCCTTCATTCTGTGTGGATTACAAAGTTGCAAGACCCAGCTCTCGAGCTGCCTGGACATAAAGTAGCATCAGATTGTGGTGACTGTGCATAGAGATACAAAGTTTTACTGGGCTACTCTGCAAGTTATAAAAAAGGAACCGTTGCACATATTCTGACAAAGAACTCATACTCTCTGCAGTTTAAAGTGAACTTAGAGGGTCCCCCCTTTGTTTTGGATTTTACTTCATTTGGGAACTTATTGGTGGAAAATTCCATCTTTCCTTAACTTTTGGGGAGCTCCCCCTGCTGGATTGTGGAAATATCAGCCTCTGAGAACTGCTGGTTGTTTTGGAACTTTTATGCTTGGATGTTTACCTTCCTTTTGGATTGCTTTTCCCATGGGATTTACAATTTGACCTTGAAGCCTAGACAGCGGTGGAATGAGTGGTGCAGCAAAAACAAGGGCTGGTAAGAAAGCTAAACAGACTGAACTATTGCAATCAACTTTGCCTGTGCAGGCACGTAGATCATCTGTCCCAATTGTGACAGGTCTGCAGGAAGAACAATCTAAACAGCCAGCTCTAGAGGACATGGCTGCAGGAGGGCTTGACCCTGTCTCTAAAGAAATACTGGAGCAATTGGCTGCATTAAACAAGAAGGCCGATGATCAAGCGGTTAAATTAGATCAAGTGACAGCTACAATTAATAAATTGACAGACCAAGTTGCCCAAAACACACAGGCGATAGGTAACATTGAAAAGACTGCGACGGAAAATCGAAGACTAGTCGAAGAAGTGAATACAAAAGCAGACCAAAATAAAAAAAGGATAGAGGAATTAAGAGGGGAAGTAAGACCACTGAGTAGACAGATTACTGAACAACAGGCCTATCTGTCTATGGCAGAACTGAAAAATCGGGAGAGCAACCTTAGGATTAGAAATATCCCAGAACAAGAAAAGGAAGATTTGGCTGGTTTTTTGACAGCAGAAATATCCAAATTCTGGGGTTTGGCAGAAGAGAAGGACTTTAAAATTGTTACCGCCTTTAGATTGGGAAGTGCGGCCAGGAAGGATAAACCAAGAGATTGCTTGATCATTTTGAGATACAAGCAAGAAAAAGATAATATACTCGGCCTACACTTTAAAAATCCATTGGTGGTACAGGGAAAAATAGCAGAAATCTTCAGAGACATACCAAAACAGCTGTTGGATTTAAGAACTACATATAAAGACCTAGCAAGACTACTGAGAAACAACTCAATCCGTTACAGGTGGGAATTCCCGCAAGGACTATCTTTTAACTTGAAAGGGAAGAAGGTTAGAATCAGAACGGCAGAGGAGCAAGATAAGTTTCTAAGTGACTACGGGGAAGACCTTCGAAAAGGAACCGCAGGTGTCTGGGCACTCCCCAAGCCCGACGTAAAAGACCCACCTCCAGACACAGACGACAAGGGAGACAAACCCATTGGCTGACAAACTGATCCAGGATGTCTCTGCAGCTTTTCAGTTGGAATATTCACGGTGCAAATTCCCCTGAAAAAAGGAAAGGAATCTTTCATATATTGAAGAAGGAACAATTAGACGTTATATGTCTACAGGAAACCCATGTAACTAGGCTCCACAGAAGAGTACTAATTAACAAGAGACTAGGCCAAGAATTTATTTCATCAGATAAAGTAAAGAAAAGAGGAATAGTGATATATGCAAAGGAGAGCCTAGCACCAAAATTTGTTTTTAAAGATGAACAAGGAAGAATTTTGGCGATTGAAATACAATCTCAAGGAGAAAAATTCCTGATAGTAGGAATCTACGCACCAAATGATGGGAAATCAGAATTCTACAAGAAGCTGCATGAGATAATGCTGGATTATATTGATTACAACAACATCATTTTGATGGGAGATATGAATGGAGTTGTCTCCACACATATGGATAAGTCACAAAACCAAAACTTGACTAAAGATGGCAGACTACCAAAGACTTTCTTTGAACTTACAGACAATATGGATTTGATTGACATCTGGAGAATAAAGAACCCTCTAGGTAAAGAGGGAACATTCTTTTCTGAGGCCCACCTATCTTGGACACGAATCGACCAAATCTGGGTATCTAGAGGACTGGCACCTAAGACCAAAAAAATAGAGATCTGTCCTAAAACTTGCTCCGACCATAACGCTCTGAAAATGGACTTGAGACTCACACCAACTGGATCCTTTAGATGGAGAATGAATGACTCTTTGTTTAGAGATCAGGAGATTGTAAAGAAGGCCCAAAAAATGATGAAGGATTATTTTGAAATTAATTTGAATACTTCGGTGGAGAAAAAAACAATCTGGGACGCAAGTAAAGCTGTTATGAGAGGGTTTCTGATACAGCAGAATACTATAAGGAAAAAACTCTGGAATGGTAAAAAGGACAAGATTTTGGAGAAGATAAAAGAAGGAGAGAAAAGGTTGAGATTGAACCCAAAATCCAAAGAAGTCTTAAGAGCAATAAAATTCCATCAAGCACAATATGCGAAATTGATAAATCAAGAAGTAGAATGGAAGGTTAAACAGATGAAACAAAGATCATTCGAATCGGCAAACAAATGTGGGAAACTATTGTCATGGCAGCTGAAAAAGAGACAGAAATTGAACTTTGTTACCAACCTAGAGGTTGATGGTGAATGTATTCAGAAATCTGAAGAAATTAGAAAGTGTTTCCAGAGATATTTCAAAAAACTGTTTACACAAGGTCATCAAGAAGAGAACGAGATAAATGAATTCTTAAAAAGCTATGGCCTGCAAAAATTGACTCAAGATAAACAAATAACCCTGAACTATAAAATAACAGAACAAGAAATCGAAAGCGCCATTCAGAATATGCAAGTAGGTAAATCTCCGGGCCCAGATGGTCTTACCTCCAAATACTATAAGACATTGAAGGAATACCTGATCCATCCATTGTTGGAGGTATGCAACCAAATTATGGAAGGGAAGGGAGCACCAGAATCGTGGAAAGAGGCATTCATCATGTTGATACCAAAATCAGAATCTGAAAAGACTCAACTTAAGAATTATCGCCCTATCTCACTCCTAAATGTGGATTATAAAATTTTTGCTGATATTTTGGCAAATAGATTGAAAAAAGTTTTAAACGAAGTAATTCACAAGGATCAAGCAGGCTTTCTCCCTGGCAGGCATTTGTCAGACAACACTAGAAACATCGTGGATGTTTTGGAACTATTACAGACAAATTTAAATACAAAAGCAGCTTTAATATTTATCGACGCGGAGAAGGCCTTTGACAACATATCTTGGAAATTTATGAAGAAAAATTTAGAAGGGATGGGAGTGGGAAGGGTGTTTCAAAATGGTATTGAAGCAATTTATTCAGACCAAAAAGCTAAATTGATAGTAAACAATGTGGTGACAGAAGAGTTTAAGATTGAAAAAGGAACACGACAGGGGTGCCCCCTATCACCCTTGCTATTTATTTCGGTCCTGGAGGTCCTGCTGAACTTGATTAGAAAGGACCAGCAGGTAGAAGGAATACAGGTCGGAGAAAAACAATATAAATTGAAGGCCTTTGCGGATGATTTGGTATTGACATTACAGGAGCCAGTGCCTAGTACAAAAAGAGCTTTGGAATTAATTTCTGAGTTTGGTCGGGTGGCGGGATTCAAGTTAAATAAACAAAAAACTAAGGTATTGGTAAAAAACTTGACACCTTCAGAAATAGATGGGTTTCAGAAGGAAACTGAATTGAACGTGACAAAAAAAGTGAGATACCTGGGGGTTAATCTGACTGGGAAAAATTTGAACTTGTTCAAAGACAACTATGAAAAGTGTTGGTCTGAAATTAAAAAAGATTTAGATACTTGGTCAAGATTGAAACTTTCCTTGTTGGGAAGAATTGCAGCAGTTAAGATGAATGTATTGCCAAGAATGCTGTTTCTGTTTCAGGCCCTCCAAATCGTGGACAGAGTGGAGTGTTTTGGAAAGTGGCAGAGGGACATTACCAAGTTTGTCTGGCAGGGCAAAAAGCCCCGAATAAAATTTAAAATATTAACGGATGCAAAGGAAAGAGGGGGATTTGCCCTGCCGGACTTAAGGCTGTACTATGAAGCCGCATCCTTCTGCTGGATGAAAGATTGGTTTTTGTTAGAAAACACGGATGTCCTTGATTTGGAAGGGTTTAACAACGCTTTTGGGTGGCATGCATATTTGTGGTACGACAAGGTAAAGGTTCATAAACTATTTAAAAACCACATTGTAAGGAAATCGTTGTTTAATGTCTGGACTAAATATAAGGACTTATTCGAAAATAAGACTCCGAGGTGGCTATCACCGATGGAGGCTAAGGCCATAAAAATACTTAATATGGGGGGTGGCTGGGCAAAATATTGTGAATTAATAGAAAGAGTGGGTGATACTTGGAGGTTGCAGAGTTTTGAAAAACTGAAAGGAAGTGTGCGAGACTGGTTCCATTATGCCCAAATTTTAGAGATCTTTAAAAAAGATAAAAAAATTGGCTTCCAGGTGGAAAAATCAAAACTAGAGTCAGAACTACTTGAACCTAAGACGAAAGTGCTTTCAAGAATGTACAACTTGTTGCTTAAATGGAACACCCAAGACGAATTAGTTAAATCAGCCATGATAAAATGGGCACAAGATATTGGATACAACATTATGTTTGAAGACTGGGAAAGGTTATGGACCACCGGCATGAAATTTACGGCATGTAGTGCCTTAAAAGAAAATATTATGAAAATGGTGTACAGGTGGTACATGACCCCAGTCAAACTTGCAAAGATATACCATCTGTCTGATAATAAATGTTGGAAATGCAAAGAGGCTGAAGGAACGTTCTTTCACCTCTGGTGGACATGCCCGAGGGTGAAAGCCTTTTGGGAAATGATTTATAATGAGTTGAAAAAGGTATTCAGATATACCTTTCAGAAGAAACCAGAGGCCTTCCTCCTGGGCATTGTGGGCCAGAGAGTGCTAAAGAAAGATAGAACTTTTTTTCTATATGCAACCACAGCAGCAAGAATCCTTTTAGCCAAATATTGGAAGGCACAGGAGTTACCCACACTGGAAGAGTGGCATACACAACTGATGGACTATATGGAACTAGCAGAGATGACTGGCAGAATTCGAGACCTGGGAGAAGACGCGATAGAAGAGGATTGGAGAAAGTTTAAGGACTATCTACAAAAACATTATAAGTTATTTGAATGTTGAGAATTTGCTAAGTTTTGAGAAAAATATGCCTCAATATTGAAATTTGGATATGACTGTGACCGGGTTATGATTGAGAAAAGTCTAAATTTTTAAAGTGAATAATTAGATGAAACTATAAGAACATATGAAACAAGGTAACAATTTGCTATTTAATTTTTATTGTAAAAAATACAGGGATGGAGGATATGGGGAAGTCCAGAGGATAATGAAAAAAGATCTGGAAAATGAAATTTTCTCTTATTTCTTTTCTGTTTTCTTTTCTTCTTTTTTATTGTAAAACAGTCTTTGTTGGATTATTGACGATGTATCTTGACTCCGGAAAACAAAGCAATAAAAAATATTTAAAAAAAAAAAAACAAACAGGGGAGTTTGTAATCACTGAGACAGAAGCAAAGCAGAAGGCCTGACAACCTACGAAGTAACTGCGGGCTTCTATTTACCATATATTAATTTGGTTTATATTCAGATGATCTTCCAGACTATCTGGAAGCAGAGAACAGATGCCTCTTTATATTGCTTTATTTAGAGAACATGTCTCCCTAGGGGCTCCAGTTGGTCTGAGAACTTCATTTTCACTAATAAAGGCTAGTTTTACTTTCAGACAGCCCAAACAAAGTTAGCTTTCTCCACCACAGGGCCACCATTTGATCATCACCGGGACTGCTTCACACATGCAAAGTACTCATTTGACCATAATACATTAGAGACTCATCCAGGCTTCCGCTTGTCCTGCTTTCCCGCAGGAAAACCTGATTTTTACTGCCTTTCTGCGGATTGACGTTTGCTCCGATTCAGCAGTAAAGGGGTTTTTTTATTGGGGAAAGCAAGTACGGCAGGGCAAACAGAAAACCTCTGGGATCTGTGCCCAGAAAGCGTGGGACAGGCAGAAAACTGCTTGGATCAAGCTGAAGTTTGGTCAAGACCTTTAATGGGTGCATATAAGCAACTGAAAGGTTCCTTTCGCTTCACACAGCCTCCATGCCGAGTAAGCACAAGAATGGACAATTTGGACCACTCCACATACCAAACACTCCCCTGCGATTAATATCCTGGTTCAGCTAAGTTTTGCAGGAAAACAGATAAAGCTACTGAAAGACGACCCAGGCAAGCGCAATGCTGATTCATGCAGCGCGGACACACACACACACACACAGCAGAGAAGAGCAGAAGCACAGGAAAAGCCAAAGCAATCTGAGCCCATTTGGGCACAAGAGTTCCAGTGCCTTTCCACTCACCCGAAACTGGATAGATTTCCTTCAGAGGGTATATCACCTAAATCAAATAAACCAGACACATACTCCAAATGAGAGTCTCCACTGCAGTCGTACAAAGATGGAAGCAGCCACTATACTCTCTCTGCTAAGAGCTTTCTAATAAACATTAATAGGCCTCTGGCCCCATGTATTGAATTAAGGCCGGCCGTTTCCGGGCAATTCAGCTTGCAGCAATTGTAACAGGTATGGTGTTGTTTTTTTAATAATTGCCCTGTTACCAAACTAGTCTGTGGGTGAGCAGAGGACCACCCCCACCCTGGGAATCTGGCACCGAGGTGGCTTACCTGTTCCCGCAGGGTCCCATCTGTGAAGAATGGCCGCTGTGGCAGGATAACCACCCCATGGGGGCCAAAGCAAGTCAGCATGTGGACGTCCCCTGCAGAGACCCAGCAGAAGGAATCACAGAGACATAAGTCTATGAGCCAACACTTCAGTAACAAACTTGAACTTAACACTTGGAATTGATCTAGTCTGCGCAATCATACCCTGGCCTAATAAACCAGAATATAAACCAGCTCTGTGCACCTGCATGAAAGCCCCTTCGCTCTTCCTTTGCTCCTCCCTTCGTGCAAGTGGTGAAGCAAGCCAAGAAACCATAGGTAGCCAGAACTTCCCATTATATGCAAACCAGGAACTATGGTTAATAGCTTTCACACCAGGTAGGATTTGTAAGCTAACTTTAAACCTTGGCTTCACAGCTTCGTTCGCTTGAAAGCCATTAATTGTAGCTTCCCAGTCTGCCTGTAATATAAACCCATGTCTGGCTCATATTGCCACTTGCATGAAGGAAGGAGCAAAGGAGCTGGGGTGGGTGGGTGCATGGAGCTCATGAACAACCTGGCTTAATAAGCCACAATTTGATTGTGCCAAGGCCTCTATCTCAGTATGTCCTACAATAACCTTGTACTGCAGGCTAGTATAATTCCCCATATTGGGGTGGCAGAGGGGGAAAGAGAGATGGGGGCTAAGGGGCAGTGGTTTGCCTAGTTCTGCAGTGCCATGCAATGTCCATGGCGGTGGCCATGAATGAATGAATGAATGAATGAATGAATAAATAAATAAATAAATAAATAAATATACCCCGCCCATCTGGCTGGGTTTCCTCAGCCACTCTGGGCAGCTTCAAACAAAAGATTAAAAATACATTAAAACATCAGTCATTAAAAACTTCCCTAAACAGGGCTGCCTCCAGATGTCTTCTAAACGTCAAATAGTTTTTTATTTCTTTGATATCTGATGGGAGGGCGTTCCAAAGGGCGGGTGCCACTGTCGAGAAGGCCCTCTGCCTGGTTCCCTGTAACCTGGCTTCCCAGAGTGAGGCAACCGCCAGAAGGCCCTTGGAGTTGGACCTCAGTGTCTGGGTTGGACGATGGGGGTGGAGACGCTCCTTCAGGTATACTGGGCTGAGGCCACTATTAAGTCTGCACTGGGGAGAGCAATATCACTAAGAACTCAAGCATGAAAGAGACTATATCTGGGTTCCTGAACAGTCCAAATCCAGCATTTGCCTCACAAACCTATGGGGAAACCGTGTTCCACCCTCCAATCTGCTGCAAGGGCCCCCTTTCACCAAAGGAATGTTTCAGGGAGGCTGATGAACTCACCCTGCTTGCTCTCCCAGAGGCCACCGAGGACACGCAGCAAAGATGTCTTCCCTGTCCCTGTGTTCCCGGTGATCAGTAGATTGTTCCCTTGAGTGACTCTCAGGTTTAGATCCTTAATGAGCAGCTTCTCAGAGGGAGCAGAGAGAGAGATTTTCTCCAGGAGGAAAGCTGTGTCGTTTGAGACCACCTCCTCTTTGGAAACGCTGATGGCATCAGTGCCCCCAACCACAAAAAAGAGGAAAGGTAAGCAGAAGTAAACATCACAGCTCAGTGGCCAACGTGTTTGGCTGCCGTTTGGGTCCACCACTCGGTGGTACAAGAAACACCATAGCAAAAACAGGAAAACGGTCATCCCAGGCTTGATGTTAGCTAGAGATACTCACCTGTTGAATTCCCATTTGCCTGGCGAGTCACAGTCGTTTTGCTTCCTGGAAAGTTTCAGCAGCATTTCCAGCAACTCCCCAATTCTACAAAAAAAAACAAAAAACAAAAAACAAAAAACCAAGAAAGTTGCTAATCAAGGAGTAGCAGTGATGCCCCAAAGCAGCAAACTAGCCTGAATGACAAGACCCAGAAGCCTAATCTCCACAAGGGAAAAGAAAAAGGTTTATTAACATATTACTAAAACCTGGTAAGCAGTGAATTATTGTTTGCAGGATAGTAATGGTCGCCTAACGTACATAGTCTGAACACAAATGTCACATAGGCTGAAATACCAGCCTGCTAATTCTAAGAGGAAAAATTCAGATTCTCTCCGCTGCAGCAGCCACAAAGATTATAACAAAATATTATTGGGAGACATTCTGCACAGAAACATGTTTGTACCTTTAAGAACAGTTTTTGTGAGCTCTGGGCTAATTGGTTGCAGCTGGTCATGGCTACAAAAGGAGAAAAGCTCCAGTTTGAACTCTACCTGCAGGAAAAATACCCACAAGCTTTGCTGTTTGTTGTTTTGAAATAAAGTCTTTATTTAATTTGGTTTCACACCTATCTCATGGAGACACAGTCTCTGTCATCTGCCACCAGTGAAAAATCCCCCTCTAACAAATATATTTGACATTCTATGCCTAATGGGGAAAGGAGATTCCTTGTTTGTTTCTTTTGAAGATGCCTCTGAAGTGAGACCGACTTAGTGCACCCATACTGGGACACAGGAGTCCCCTCCATTGTTTATTACCTTTGATGGATCCATAAGAAGCAGATACTTTTTAAAGTATTTTTTACACACACAGGCCCTCATTATTATGACATGGGTGCCCCTCAAGCAGGCAAGAGGACTTACCTGTGTGTATAGCCAGCTACGTCAGACACGGTGGTGGAGAGGTCAATGAGCTGGCTGAAGCAGCCAATGAGGTAAAGAGAGACAAAGGCATTCTGCAAGACAAATCACACACAAGCCAAGCGTTAGCAAGGGCTGGGAAGCAAAAACATACAAGAAGCAGCTTCCACATCTTCATGCCTCAAAATCAGTTGGGGGAGTGGTTTGTCTCCCCAGCTGGTAGCAGAATTGACCATTATCTGATCCCTGAGATGGACTGATTGTTTTGCAAAAACAATTACGTGGGTCAAAATTTTTGCAAAACCTCAGCAGGCCGATTGCCATTTTTGATAAAGGAAAATAAAACTTGGGGGTGGTGGTGGGGTGGTGGGGGTAATGGCAGGAATCTGTTCAAGCGACCTGCAAAAGCCTCCTGTTGTCTTCTAGGCTTTCAGCAAACACTGATCACAGTTAGGAGGGTAAAGGCAAAAAGAGAAGCACTGATTCTCAGGTTTGTTGATTGATTTATTGCAAACGAGTAACATGGAAACACAGCTGCTCCAGGGAGCAGGGATTCTGGTATCTGGCCCACTCACCAGCAAGTACGCATGCAAACGGAGGGCTAGACTGAAGAAAGACCCTTGGCCAAGGAGGAATAAGACCCTAGGGTTAGGGAGTCACCAATGAATTAACACACTCCTTCCTCACATTTCAAGGCTGCAGGGGCAAGATGCCTATTGAAGTTGCCTCAGAAGAGCATCCCTCCTCCAATACACTATTTGGTAACTATAGTAAGGTTACCAGACGTCCCCATTTCCCAGGGACAGTCCCCAGATGTACAAATCAATCCCCATACAAAATCCATTGAAGTTGAAAAGTGTCCCCGGATTCATTGAAATAAATCCGGTAACCTTAGGCTGTTCGGATTACTGGCACATTATAGGAGGCAAGACACACTTTACACAGGGACCGCTGCCTAACAGAAAGCTGTTCTGAAACAGAAGGCTCGTTGGCCTCTGTACTTTAATATATATAGATTATAGACCAAACTGGCTTTGAAATTTTTATGCAATTAAGAGCTTGAAAGCAATGAGCCCTAACACAGTTAGAGGACCAGGGATTGCAATAGTGTGCGTGATATATATCACGCACACTATTGCAATCCCTGGTCCTCTAACCGTGTTAGGGCTCATTGCTTTCAAGCTCTATATACCGTATTTTTCGCCCTATTGGACGCACCGGCCCATAGGACGCACCTAGTTTTCAGGGGGGGAAATCAAGGAAAAAAATATGATTTCCCCCCCGCAGCTCTGGGAGCAGCGGACAGGCTGCACGCAGCCTGTGCGCTACTCCAAGACCTTCTCCCTGCTTTTGCGGGAGGTGGAGGAATTCCCCCACCTCCCCCAAAAGCCCACAGGAGCCGTGCGCGACTCCTGTGGGCTTTTCGACCAGGAGGGAAAAGGGACTGAAATGGCCAGTCAGTCCCTTCTCCCTCCTCGGGAAAAGCCCCCAAGAGCGGCGCGCTCTTCAAAGGGTTCGTGGCTCCTGCTGGCTTTTGCGGGAGATGGGGGAATTCCCCCACCTCCTAGAAAAGGCAGCAGAAGCCAGGGAACCCCTTTAAAGAGTGTGCGGCTTTTGCCTCCTTTTGCGGGAGGTGGGGGAATTCCCCCATCTCCCGCAAAAGCCCACAGGAGGGAGAAGGGACGGACTCAGCCAGTCAGTCCCTTCTCCCTCCTCGGGGAAAAGCCCCCAAGAGCGGCGCGCTCTTCAAAGGGTTCGTGGCTCCTGCTGGCTTTTCTACGAGGTGGGGGAATTCCCCCACCTCCTAGAAAAGGCAGCAGAAGCCAGGGAACCCCTTTAAAGAGCGTGCGGCTTTTGCCTCCTTTTGCGGGAGGTGAGGGAATTCCCCAATCTCCCGCAAAAGCCCACAGGAGGGAGAAGGGACGGACTCCAGTCAGTCCCTTCTCCCTCCTTGGGGAAAAGCCCCCAAGAGGGGCGCACTCTTCAAAGGGTGCGCGGCTCTTGCGGGCTTTTCTGCGAGTGGGGGAATTCCCCCACCTCCTAGAAAAGCCAGCAGAAGCCACGGAGCCCCTTTAAAGAGCGCGCAGCTTTTGCCTGCTTTTGTGGGAGGTGGGGGAATTCCCCCATCTCCCGCAAAAGCCCACAGGAGGGTTGGAGAGTAGGGGGAAGGCGTCACACGCCTTCCTGCTGCCCCCCATCCTTTGGGGCTGGCGAGGGGGGAAGCGCTGCTTTCCCCCCCGCCAGCCTCAATGCCGGGATGGAGAGTAGCAGGAAGGCGTTGCGCGCCTTCCTGCTGCCCCCCATCCTTTGGGGCTGGCGAGGGGGGAAAGCGCTGCTTTCCCCCCCGCCAGCCTCAATGCCGGGATGGAGAGTAGCAGGAAGGCGTTGCGCGCCTTCCTGCTGCCCCCCATCCTTTGGGGCTGGCGAGGGGGGAAGTGCTGCTTTCCCCCCCGCCAGCCTCAATGCCGGGATGGAGAGTAGCAGGAAGGCGTTGCGCGCCTTCCTGCTGCCCCCCATCCTTTGGGGCTGGCGAGGGGGGAAGCGCTGCTTTCCCCCCGCCAGCCTCAATGCCGGGATGGAGAGTAGCAGGAAGGCGTTGCGCGCCTTCCTGCTGCCCCCCATCCTCTGCGGCTGGCGAGGGGGGAAGCGCTGCTTTCCCCCACCGCCAGCCTCCAAGAGCAGACTCTCCTGGCTTCAGCGGAAGCAACGCAAAGCCTCCGGAGCGCAGGCTTCGGAGGCTTCGCGTTGCTATCGCTGAAGCCAAGGAGCCTGCATTCGCCCCATAAGACGCACATACATTTCCCCTTCATTTTTGGAGGGGGAAATGTGCGTCTTATAGGGCGAAAAATACGGTATATACACACACATAGTAAAGGGACCCCTGACCATTAGGTCCAGTTGTGACCGACTCTGGGGTTGCAGTGCTCATCTCGCTTTATTGGCCGAGGGAGCCAGCATACAGCTTCCAGGTCCTGTGGCCAGCATGACTAAGCCGCTTCTGGCGAACCAGAGCAGCACACAGAAATGCCGTTTACCTTCCCGCTGGAGCAGGACCTATTTATCTACTTGCACTTTAATGTGCTTTCGAACTGCTAGGTTGGCAGGAGCTGGGGCCGAGCAACGGGAGCTCACCCCGTCACGGGGATTCAAACCACTGACCTTCTGATCGGGAAGTCCTAGGCTCTGTGGTTTAACCCACAGCGCCACCCGCGTCCCTCATATATACACTTACACACACACACACACACATATATACATATAAACAGCAGCCTACAGCTTTTCCAATCTAGCTTCAGGCCAATCTTGCCAAGGTCCACCTTTGCTCCCACGAGGCTGCCAGACCTGTTCTAAAGAAGCCTCTTGCTACACAGTGAGGAATGCCAGGCTCAACTATTTTTATCCCTCTGCAATTAGTTCGACTGTTTGGTCGGGCTAAATGGATGACGTTATGGCAGGCTCGCTCCCAGGACTGAATTAGGCTGCATCTTGTTTACAGAGTGAAGGATCTCATGCCACGACAGATGAAGCAAAAAATTTGCTGCCTTAACTCTCTGCACGATAAGCTTGCTGCCCTGTATCTGCAAACTCCCAGCAGGAAGGCTATTCACACATTATGCTGTACACAGGGGCAGGCATCTATGCGAATGACTGCATTGCATGGTGAATTTAAAATTCAACATGTGGACTAAGCCCCTTAAAAATGTGGAGTACAGTTTGTGTGTACTTCTGTGTACGCAGAACTGTTAACTGTTGCTGTATCTGTAGTGTCCCTGTTATACCTAATTGCAAATTCAAATGTATCCCTATCGTGTTTTATGACTTCCTTGACATTGTATGTGGGCTGGAACTGGTCTGTGACTGAAATAATAAATTCAATTCAATTCAATACGTAACATAGCAACAAGCGAAAACAATCGTTTTGCCTGGCACCAAAAGATAAGTAACAAAGGCTCCAGGTGAGCTTCCCTGGGGGAAGAGCATTCCACAAGCGGGGAGCCACCATTGCAAAGGCTTGTTCTTGTGTTGCCATCCTCCGGACCTCTCACAAAGGAGGCACAAAGAAGGGCCTCAGATGATGATTGCAGGGTCTGGGTTGGTTCATACGAGGAGAGGCAGTTCTTGAGGTATTGTGGTCCTGAGCCGTTTAAGGCTATTATGTGGTCAAAAGCCCCATGCCAGGAAAGCATAACAGTCTGCAGTGTTAGCAGGGCAGCAACAACACAGAGGTGGCTAGAGCACCTGAGCTCCCCCATATTCCACCTGGGCTGAAGGAACGTCACTGGCTGCCGATCAGCTATCAGACTACACTCAAGCTCTTGTTACTAACGTTTAAAGCTCTGAACAACTCAGGGCCAGGTTAAATGAAGGACCAATTTCTTCCCTGTAGAGCAGTAAGATCACTGAGGAAATGTTACTCCTGGCACTACAGACCTGGGACCTTCTGCATTCGAAACATTATGTGCTCTAGCGCCGAGCTATGACGCTGCAAAAAGCTTACCTTGCTAACCAAAGAGCTCAGTCCTGCTGGATCCAGATCAGCATAAACTCCATTGAAAATAGGAATGGCAATCACCACATAACTCAGGATACTGCCCAGATAGTCAAAAGTGTTGATTCCAACTAAGCAGAAAAAAGACAATACAGTGGTAATACCGGCAGATCAGTTAATCTAGGACCTCCATCTACACAGTTTATATATATATATAGATAGCTAGATATAGATATAGATATTTATATGTATATGTATAAAATTCTTATTAATTTTTTTCTTTTACAATTTAGAACACTCATTTAAACACCCTTAAAATATCAATGACTTCCCTTCTCTTTCCATGGTTCATTTTGTATATCATAAATCCCTACATATTTTACATAAATGAAACCATTCTGTATTCCATTATTACATCTACACAGTTTTTTGTGTTACGTTTTAAAAGTTTATCAGGAACATATGCTCTGGAAACAAAGCCAGTTAACAGTGCTACTCAAGATAATAACTGTCAATTAAAAGGTCAATCTATTTCAGTTCAGCACTCAGTACCCAATAACAAAATGTTTAAACAGCTCCTCTGGCAGACAGAGCCTGAGATAGCAAAATCCACAAGGCCCAAGTGCAGCTCGGCCTACTTCCTTGCTGCTACTATTCTTTCCCAGAGTTCAGTCCCATGGCCTTGTTGTTTGGGCTTTTCAGGCACTCCTGAGAAGGCCCAGAATGACCCCATTTTGGTCTGGATTCCAGTAGAACCATTTTCTCCCTCATCAGTTCATCAACTTGTTCTCTGTTCCCATTTGAACAGCCACTTCCCAAATATCTTTTCTGCACGGCAGAAATCTAGAAGCTTCCTTCCCTGTCTAACGAGTGAAGGAGGGGATGAAGGAAACCAGTTCTGCTTACTGTACAACCACAGCTCCTTGCCTATCAGCTCCCTCTGGGTCTTCAGGAGGCTTTGCAGCCTGCGGTTGGTTCGCATGTGCTCAACTTCCCCAGCTCTGAAAAGCAGGACAGTAGCGCACAGTCAGTCTGGACAGTGATCATTCCCACGGACCTAGAGTTTCCTGGGGTAAGATGCATTTATGCGCATATAGAGGATGGTGGCGAACTTCTCCTAGGAAAGTGCCTGAAGAGGAGACAACCAGCTGATACACCTAATCCACACTTTCTGAACTCTTGTGAGATTTCCAACGACAACAGTGACCTCATGTGGCAAAAAGCAGCCATGACGTGTCTTGTTTTCCGTCTGTTTTTTCCTGCTTGCCTTTCTCCCCCCACCCTGTTCTGCTGGTGTTATTCCTCCTCTTCTTGCTTTCATAACTGTGGGGTGTTCTGTGAGCTGAGTAACCGACAAACAACAACAATGGGTGAACTGGTGTGTGGGTGGGGAATAGAGAACAGAATGGACAGACATCCTGCTATCTAGCCAGATTATCAAAGTGAACTATGTAATGATGAATACTACTAGATAATACTACTAGTAGTAATGATGAATACTACTAATGAATACTGCGGCAGCTAGACTGGTGACTGGGAGCGGCCGCCGAGACCATATAACACTGGTCTTGAAAGACCTACATTGGCTCCCAGTACGTTTCCAAGCACAATTCAAACTGTTGGTGCTGACCTCTAAAGGCCTAAACGGCCTCGGTCCAGTATACCTGAAGGAGCGTCTCCACCTCCATCATTCTGCCCGGACACTGAGGTCCAGCGCCGAGGGCCTTCTGGCGGTTCCCTTGCTGCGAGAAGCCAAGTTACAGGGAACCAGGCAGAGGGCCTTCTCAGTAGTGGCGCCCGCCCTGTGGAACGCCCTCCCACCAGATGTCAAAGAGAAGAAGAACTACCAAACTTTTAGAAGACATCTAAAGACAGCCCTGTTTAGGGAAGCTTTTAATGTTTAATAGGTTATTGTATTTTAGTGTTTTGTTGGAAGCCGCCCAGAGTGGCCAGATGGGTGGGGTATAAATAATAAATTTTTTATTATTATTATTATTATTATTATTATTATTACACTTAAAAGAACAACAAACAAACAAACAAAACTGAACACTACCAAGGTGGAGCCTAACTGGGAACAGGAGATGGGAAGAAATGCTAATTATCCAAGATGTTTGTGGGATACAGTTCAACACAAACCGTGCAATACTCGCAGGAACCAAAGGCGTCACAGAAAAGAGATACTAAAAAGTGAAATGTCCACTTGCTTACCTGTAAAAAGCAGCAGATTCAGCGTTCACCCGTAGCTGCATATGCTTAAACCTGTTAAATCCAGAAAACACTTGCTTCAATGGTCATTTTTTGGGATTGGGTAATCAGCTTCTCTGCAAAACCCATTCTTATTTCTGCCTCAGAATGACTCAGGCCACTGGTCCACTGAACTCAATAGTATCACCACTGACTGGTAGCAGCTCTCCAGGGTTTCAGACACAGGATCTATCCTGGCTCTACCTGGAGATGCCAAGGATTGAACCTAGGACCTTCTGCATAGAAATCAGATGATCTACCGCTGAGCCAAGGCCCCTTCCCCAAACCATTTACATCACTTAGGCTGGAGAGCAGACACAGAACTCTACTATAGCAAAGAGACAGCAAAGGACTTAACAGCCAGGTTTATGTGTATGAACATCCTCATCCTCAGCAGCAGCAGCAGTCTATCTGGTTTGCAATGTGCATTTCATTTGTGAGCCATCAGGAAGTTCATATCCTAAGAAGACTTCTATAAAGGATTCTCTTAACACAAATCACAACCAGCAAACGAGAAAAGAACAGTGGCACACACATCATTTCAGACTATCGCTATTTTCAGGGTCAAACTGATCACGAGACCTGCTGAATAAACTCACCTGAAATCGCCTTCCAGCTTCTCCTGCTGCACCAGCTTTGAAACAATGGGGCTCATTAGGATCTTGTTAACAATTGTGCCCATGATAAAATATCCGAAAATACTCACTGGGCCCATCCAGCCAGTGCTAGGCAAGAGAAATGGAGAGAGATTAGCAAAACTGTCAGCAGAAGGCTGTCTTTTAATATATTAGAGACTCATCTATGCTGTACTCCAGTTGGGACAAAAGTTAGGGCTGCCCCAAGCATGCGGTCATCCCTCTCCCTAGGTGAAGACCGCCCCTACCTGTAAAAGCACTGATAGGTGTAGTAAGCAAGCGTGAAGGGAGAGATGATGAGCTTACTGGCCATGGAGCTCAGCTGCTTGCAGAACCTCTCCACATCCTGGCTGATTCTTTGATCTCTGCACGATAAAAAGGATATTTAAATTTGCATCGACTGCTATGACAAAAAGAAAAAAGCATAAGAAAAGTTAACATGTTAGGAACAGAACAGTTTGTCCACACAGAATCAGAGCTGGGCAGTTATACAGTTTTAAGGCTGCGGAAGTATTTTCTTTTAAAAATTATTAGCTTGCAAATCAATGCTAAACAACAGCTGGCAAAAATACCAGCTTGGTTACTGGCAGAGAATCACAGTGTCAGAAGGGATCTGACGTGTCTCCACCCCCATGGTTCTACCCGGACACTGAGGTCCAGCACCGAGAGCCTTCTGGTGGTTCCCTCACTGCGAGAAGCCAAGTTACAGGGAACGAGGCAGAAGGCCTTCTCGGTAGTGGCACCCTCCCTGTGGAATGCCCTCCCACCAGATGTCAAAGAGAACAACCACCACCAGACTTTTAGAAGACATCTGAAGGCAGCCCTTTTTAGGGAAGCTTTTAATGTTTGATGTATTACAGTATTTTAGTATTTTTTTGGAAGCCGCCCAGAGTGGCTGGGGAAGCCCAGCCAGATGGGCGGGGTATAAATAAATAAATAAATAAATAAATAAATAATAATTATGCAAACTCCTCCTGCATGCAAGAAATCAGATGTTACAACAGCCCCAATGGGGAGCCTCCCAGCCTTATCTTATAAAACCTCTTGTTGGGACACTCCATCTTCTGCTTCCTCAAATATTAGAGTCCTCCAGCAGAGCACTGATTCCACTGCTCTACACAAGCGCTTGTTTTTTGCATCAGTTTGCTGCAATCACTGCTGAATTGACATTACCCAAGAACTGGAGTAATTCAACCACTGGTTATTTTCAGGAACCAAAAGCTGCATTTTTAGAATTCCTGTTGCACAACGTCAAGTCAAATAAAGTCATTATTATAGCTTCCCCTTTGCAACTCCAACCTTAACCATCTCTTGCGAGTTATCTAAACAGCTACAGAATTGCACCTATAGTTGTTCCATACTATGAACAAAGCAAATGCTAATTGTGATGCAACCCAAGGATCACACCACAGTGTCAGATAGCCTGTACTTTAATCACATTGTACTTTAATCCAGTTACCAGTACTTTTCAATTTTCTTCTCACAAGCAGGTCCATTTTGTCTTATAAAACAACAGCCTCCCCTAACCAGGTACCGTCCAGTTGTTGCAGGGTCACAAATCCCATCATCCATGTTGGCCTGGCCTGATGGGAGATGTAGTCCAAAACTTCTCGAGGTCACTAGAATCTCAAGGGATTAGTGTCCTAATGTAATTCTAGCGTTTCAAAAACTGCAAACTAAAGCAACACAGGGAAACTGTCCTCTAAAGCAATTTAAATTTCAATAGTTTAAATAACTGGAGCCCTTTCACATCTTGCTATTGTTAGCCTCTTTACACATCTCCAATTAGATATGGTCAAAAAAACCCACCCCACATTTGTTCGTTGCAGTTTGCATTTTAGTTTTAAATATAGTGGGTGGAATTCAGCATTGTGCTGGGGAGGGGGGTCAATCTGTCAGGCCAAGCATTTCCACTTGCCAGACTGATTCCCCCCCCCCCCACTCCCACCCTATGTGCTGTTCTGGGGGCTCTCCTGAACCCCCACTCAATCCAATGGTTGGGACATTCAGTGGGAGGAGCCCTGTAGCACTAGTGGGACACACTGCGCCAACTTCTGCTAACACTATTGCTTTGAGTCCTGCCTGGTGGGTTGCAGCCAACTATGCCCTACTCAGAGTAGACCCATTAAAATTATTGGGCCAATGTTAGTTGCATCCATGAATTTCAGTTGGTCTACTCTGAGCAGGACTAACACTGGCTAAAACCCAGTGCCTGGAGCAGAGAGCATGTATTCAAAATGTAATCAACATAATAATTATTATTATAATTTCATTATTTATGCCCTGCCCATCTGACTGGATATTCAAACTACTTCCCTGTGTGTCTAAAGAAAAGCCCATGGCTCCCTAGAGTAGAGTTTTCCAAACTTTTCATGTTGGTGACACACTTTTTAGACATGCGTCATTTTGCGACTCAGTAATTCAATTTTCCTAGCAAACGGGAGGTTAACCCAGGTATCCCCATACTTGGCCCTCCAGATTTTTTTGGGACTACAACTCCCATCACCCCTAGCTAACAGGACCAGTGGTCAGGGATGATGGGAACTGTAGTCCCAAAACATCTGGAGGGCCGAGTTTGGGGATGCCTGGGTTAAACTAACCCCTTTCCAGCCCTGAGAGGAGCATGGGGAGCATTCGCGTGACACACCTACACATTGCAGCCGACACACAAATGTGGCGCGACACAGTTTGGAAAGCTCTGCCCTAGGGAGAGAAAAACAAAGGAGGTCAGCATATATGGGGAGCTACAAAGCCAGCCCTCATCAAGGCAGAGTGGTGTACAAAACATGCCAGAAAGTGCCAGGAGGAGCTCAAATCATGTCCAGCCACCTACGGATTATCGATTTCCTCATGCAGAATATTCAAGGTATAATACACCTGGCCCTGAAAGTAGTAGCCATGGAGGTATTCTGTGAGAGTCTTCCTCCAGCTCACATACATCAGGTTTCGGATAAACTGGTCAAAGCTCTTCAGCTGAGAAGAGAGAGAAGTGAGACTCACAATGGGGAGAGGAGATGAGAATAAGGCAAGAAAAGCATTTATGGCTACTCTTCGGGTCCAACAACTGCACTTACGATGTCATATGACATCAAGTGGGTATGTTCCCACGTTCCTGAGCGGAGCCAATCCCAGCAGGCTTGCATCAAATTTAAACAGTGTGAGATATAAGCCCCACAGATAACAAATGGAATGGGCATGCAAATTGGTGGGGCTAATTTAGCCCGCAGCCCAGAGATTCCCCAGCCATGGATTGCATGAACACATTGACCCGAATAAAGTCTTCTAGTTTGAAGGCATCCTCTGCTCAAAGCAACTGATTTAAAGCATTAGATGAATCCCCCCTTGTCCGACTGCTGACATAAAAAGCTCTTCACAACAGCTAACAGTCCAGACGGGTGACGAAGCCAGTTCGTCTTTGTGGGATGAGGCAGTGTTTCACCAAGTTAGCTTGAAAAGAATCTCACACACCAAGCTGGATTTTTAAGGGCTATCTCACACAGCTCAAAAGCTGCTGCCCACCTTTATTGAAGTCTCTGCAGAACTCCTCTGCAAAAGTCCTGCAACAATCTCTCAGCTAGCAGATAAAGAATGTACAGTACATCACGCCCCCTCAGATCGTGTTACACAGACCAATCGCTACATTGGCATGAACTGTTCACGCGTTGTCCATGCCCCCAAGCAGCATCTTGCTTTGTCCTGTAAGAAGAAACTTCTTTCCATGCCAATATGCATAAGCAACCATTTTCCTACATGCCCTCTTTTCTTTATATATTTAAGCGCAAATGAAAACAACTTTAATCAGCATCATACATGGAATTTGCTAAACGTTTATATTGTACCACATAAATCCTTCTAGTCAGCCCAGAGAGGCTAGACACAGTCTATTCCACTGCATTGAGCAAGCAAAAAATAAGCATTAAATGCAACAACAGAAAATTATAAATCCAACAATTAATGCAATTATAATCAACAAAATTTTTCTTAACCATTCACCATTAGGTAACCAAGAGAAAAGCCATTCCCATGGGTCAAAACCCTCAGGTGGATTCAAAGGATTATGAACTATCATTTGTTCCAACAATTAATTGATGCAGAAATATTGATTTGATTAATCAGATATATACATACAAAAATGAAAATGAATTAAAGCACAAACTCCTAAAACATATGGATAATGACCTAAAAATTTTTTTTTCAATTGTGATTAAAACGAAAGCAATGAGACGCTGTTTCTACAAGCGACAAAAACACAGGAGATAAACTTATACAAATATCCTTCATATTATTACTAATCTTATATAAAGCATTTACTAAAATACTATGCAATAATAAATGCCAAACCGCTTTGATTGAGGAAGAATATGCATACACATCCAACAATCAGAAAGATTAAGCATAAAAGCAAAATGATTTATGTCCTTAATATAGATATTATTACTCCAAATCTGATGATATATCTCAGGTTTTCTTGCTTTTTGTAAGGAGCATCACGGCATCGTCTTACAGAGTTTTTCAGGTGTTTAAAGTGTGAGGTCGATGCCAAACTAATAGTTCAGGGGGGCAATAAGGATGAGAATGGTAAATCACTCCAATGGCTGCTTCAGAGCAACCTGCGTGATATTTCGTGGCTCGATTATTGGCATGTAAAAACCACAATCCAGAAGAGGCAACACAACCATTTTTGCAAACACAAGAGCCCATTTGCTGTAAATAGGCTACATTCACGGTTCCTTGTACTGAATCAAAATTCCAACCCCTGTTGTAGGTAGCAACACAAATGAATGGGGTAGTTGTTATTGAGGAATAAAACCCAGGCAATTCCCCAGGCAAGATGCAGCAAAACTGTACTGGTATTTGGTAATCAAAGTGGCTTCCCAGGGAGTGGGAGGGCCAATGGATAAGGACGGAGATGGCCCTTCAGCATGCCAGGGAACACAAGAACAGCTGTGGAAGGCACAGTTGGAAGGAATGTGGCGATGTCTCCAGCTGCAATGTGGATTGAAGTCAGATGGCAGATCTCCACTGGCAGACAGCGTGAAGTATGGTTTCAAGACGCTGGTGTCCCAGGAAATCAGGAAAGTTGGACCTTTCCACTCTGGGTCTGGAAGCAACCTGTAAGACACTAAAGGGTGCTGCAACACTTCTTCTCTCCTGAAGTGAAGCTCAGCAGGTGTAAAATTTCTGTTGTGAGGATATAACAGATGATTTAAGGTGAATAACACTTGATGCACAATGTTAGGTATTTCAGGGACAGGAGCCAAACATCCTCCCAATTGCTTATTGAGAAGGGTCTTAAAAGTCAAATGTTGGCACGCTCAATGATTGCTAGTCCTGTAAAGCAACTTAATATCCCACAAAGAGCAAAAGTCAGAAAAAGCCAGAAAAATATATGCAGAGCTGTTGTCAGTCTTCAATGCATGGGGTTTTCCCATAAGCAAACATTTTTAAAAAATGCATTTTCCTCTAAGACAAAAAAAAAACACACGAGCCAAGCCATCCTTTTTTGCAACAAAAAAAATCGCTGTAGAAATCCAGAGCCGAGAACAAAGAAGCTTTCGTTTCTCGGAGTCAAGGCAACCTTATCTGGGTACATTGATTTGCAACATATTTCTGGGAACAGAGCCAAAAAGTGGAAAGCAACATTCCTATGTACTGTGAAGGGGGAGAGGAAAAAAGATTGTAAAATGTTTTCGGTGCGGCCTGTCTTTTGTGAACTGAATCACACAGGTGCCTCTGCCCCCCCCATGGCAGAAGAAAAACCACTGCAAGCTTTTCTCAGGTTTTGTCCTTAGCAAAATTATGAAATCCAGTAGAGGAAAAAACAGTGGCCAGCAGACGAGCCCTGCCCTCAGAGTGGCAGGCCTTGAGCATATCTGCAATGGCTATATTAGGAGTTGTCATCAAAGGGTGCAGCGCTTGTTTACAGTCTTCATTGGCATTGTCAAATGCAAGCTGACGTACAATCACTTCTTGGGCTGCCACATCCTGAACTTGCCTTTTAAGAGTGCCCCAATGACCCCCTCCCTTGTTTTTGTCATCTGGGACTGAAGCCAAAGCATCCTGAGTGACGGCAACGGTGGTAGCTTCCCAATACTGAGGATCCAGGGGCAATTGCTGAGCAATGGTAAGGAAATTTCTCCCTCCCGGCAGTCCATCGAGTACCTCAGCCTGTGTAAGCATGGCTGGGGCTGGAGGAGATGGCACAACGCCAGCAGCAGCGGCAACAGAGGAAGATAACTCTTTTATAAATTGCAAGTCAAATTGTTCAAGTCTGTGAGGCCCTCCACCGGGAGCAAGCACAGGGAAAAGATTAGGTGTAGCAGAATCAAAGGCAATTAAAGGTGCAGCCGCTCCTTGGAGAGGGGTGGACGAGGGGGCGGAGATGGCGCCGAGAGGCCAGGAATGCAGAGAGAGGGAGGGTGGGGGAGCTGTTGATACAGGAGGATCTGGAGCTTTCGAAGAGACAGAAGCTGGCAGGTCCAGAATTTGTGCCGTTGGCAGGCAGGGACACAAAAACACAGAATGTACAGGAGGCTTTACCGCAAGGAAAATATTTGCTGGATTTAGAAAAGACATAGCCTTGTGAACTTGGCACCAAGCATGTAAAATTCTTGCATCAATCTCCGGGTGATTTTGAAGAAAATGTCCTATTTTCTCCCATTCCGTCAAATCCCACGTACCATCTTGGGGGTAACAGGGAAAATGGGTGTCAAGAACATCAATTAAGGCTTTGAGATCAGCATCATTCACAACAAGATTGTTGCTGGCAAGAAGAAACTTAAGTTCATCAAAAAATTTCTTTTGTGGTGGTGAAAGGGACTGCCCCATGATAGCAGAACGTAAGAGGCGCTCTCACCTGGGATCCGAAGAAGAACGGATGAAGGACGCGTCTGGAACCCTTGCCGGGCGTAGGTGAGCGCTGAGAAGCAACGTGAAGTCCGAAGTCAGTCACACGGGGCGCCAAATGACGAAGCCAGTTCGTCTTTGTGGGATGAGGCAGTGTTTCACCAAGTTAGCTTGAAAAGAATCTCACACACCAAGCTGGATTTTTAAGGGCTATCTCACACAGCTCAAAAGCTGCTGCCCACCTTTATTGAAGTCTCTGCAGAACTCCTCTGCAAAAGTCCTGCAACAATCTCTCAGCTAGCAGATAAAGAATGTACAGTACATCACGCCCCCTCAGATCGTGTTACACAGACCAATCGCTACATTGGCATGAACTGTTCACGCGTTGTCCATGCCCCCAAGCAGCATCTTGCTTTGTCCTGTAAGAAGAAACTTCTTTCCATGCCAATATGCATAAGCAACCATTTTCCTACAGACGGGTTTACAGTAAACAGCACCTTCCAGAACAGAGAGTGGCCAGAAAGCAGTGTTGAGAGGCCCAAGCCAGATTAGCTTTTTCCATCGCAGCTTTATGTCACCCTTTATCACAAGATCTTAGGGCAGCTCACAAGATGAAGATGTGCCTTAGAAACTTTTGAATTGCTATGGCTGGAATCCGTGACTTGACTGTCCTGGCTTAACTACACCATCCATGGGGATAGCCACTTTTGTGAGGTAATAAAGGTAAAGGTAAAGGTACCCCTGCCCGTACGGGCCAGTCTTGACAGACTCTAGGGTTGTGCGCCCATCTCACTTAAGAGGCCGGGGGCCAGCGCTGTCCGGAAACACTTCTGGGTCACGTGGCCAGCGTGACAAGCTGCATCTGGCGAGCCAACACAGCACACGGAACGCCGTTTACCTTCCCGCTAGTAAGCGGTCCCTATTTATCTACTTGCACCCGGGAGTGCTTTCGAACTGCTAGGTTGGCAGGCGCTGGGACCGAACAGCGGGAGCGCACCCCGCCGCGGGGATTCGAACCGCCAACCTTTCGATCGGCAAGCCCTAGGCGCTGAGGCTTTTACCCACAGCGCCACCCGCGTCCCCTCCCGCTAGTAAGCGGTCCCTATTTATCTACTTGCACCCGGGAGTGCTTTCGAACTGCTAGGTTGGCAGGCGCTGGGACCGAACAACGGGAGCGCACCCCGCCGCGGGGATTCGAACCGCCGACCTTTCGATCGGCAAGCCCTAGGCACTGAGGCTTTTACCCACAGCGCCACCCGCGTCCCTGGTTTGTGAGGTAATAAAGCAGCCCAAAGTTATCACACGATGGAAACATTACAAAAAAAACGTGATTTGTAAAATGAAGACCTTTAACAGTTGAAATAAAATAAATGAACAAAATAAAAGTGACAGCGTTAAGCATGCCTTTAAAAAGTGTGATTAGTCGTTAGCTAACGTGTCGTTTGGCCCTCAGGATACACATGTGCAGAGCAAGGCAGTATCACGGGATCATAGAATTTTAGAGGTAGGGGGACCTCAAGGGTCATCTAGTCCAACCGTGTACAATGCAGGAATCTCCACTAAAGCATCCATGACAAATTGCATTGCATGTGCTCTCGTCTCCTTGTAGGAAGAAGAGGTTTCACTTACCATAGAGTTCAGTAGAATAAGAATCAGTGCAACTGCTGTCACTTGCTGGAATCCATGGAAGTCTTTGTTCCCCAGAACTCCATAATACTGGCTGGGAATCAGTCCCACCTGGTAAATGACCAGCTGCTCTAGGGGAGGTAAAGGGTGGGGAAGAGAAAAAGGATGAACTCCAAGGGTGCTCCCATATACATCGACAAGAGTCTTGATATCATCCTTCTTAGCCATCGACTCACTTACCCAACAGAGCAACCATGAGCAAGGTTAGGAACATCAGTACATTCTTGGAGCAGCACGCAGGAAATAAAATTTCTTGGATCTTCAGAAAACGCTGGAGAAACTGCTGGTCCAGCTGGGGCCGAGGCCTGGAAGGAACAGATTCGAGAACAGTCAGGTTATCGAGCTAGCACGCAAGCCACACACAAAGGTCTGCTCAGTTCAGACTGGCTGTAACCAAATGAAATTCTGGAATCGCCCTCTGAAAACAGGGAGAGATTTCACCCCGATACTCCAATAGTAACCTACCCTACGGTAATAATGAAGAATCCTCTCTGTTAGCATGGATCTTTTATTTGAAGGCCAGAGGTGTATCCTGAGTTGGAAATGTACTAAAGTGCTCTAGAAAAGAAATCCAGAGCTCATTGTGTGGATCCTGATTCCATAACAGGAAGGAATCTAAGGACAGATTCAGACAAGGA
Organism: Podarcis tiliguerta; assembly: GCF_965153285.1. Classification (NCBI taxonomy): domain Eukaryota; kingdom Metazoa; phylum Chordata; class Lepidosauria; order Squamata; family Lacertidae; genus Podarcis; species Podarcis tiliguerta. Next base: position 104,010,689 of record NC_139534.1, read on the forward strand.
AGAGCCATGGGGAATTTTAACCATCTAATGTATATGCTATCCTTCCTTCAGGAGCTTAGTGGATAGTATGTTGGGAAGAGACAGTGTGGTGTAGTGGTTAGAGTGTTGGACTAGGACTTGCGAGAGCAGGGTTCGAATCCCCACTCAGCCATGAAGCTCTCACTGGGTGACCTTGGGCCAGTCACTACCTCTCACGGTGTTGTTGTGGGGAACAAATGAGAAGGAAAGCCGTGTATGCCACCTGGAGCCCCATGAATAAAAAGGTGGGATAGAAATGCAATAAATAAATGAAAAGTAAAATATGTGAAAAAACTACAATTCTTCACAGTAACAAAGAGAGCCCCACACAGCCGTCTTCCTAAGCAAATGCAGGGATCAATGGGGGAATTATTTGTTTCTCCTTGGGAAAATATAACCTGTTGTGTGACTTGATCTTTCAACTAATTTGCTGAAGCTTAAATTAAACTTCTTTGCCGCAACTCCCTCCCTGCATCACACACTTTTCCTACTTCCGACTCCAAGAAACCAGCAGCACCAGCATCTAAGGAAATGTTCCAAACAGATCTGCCACCCTTACTAGTTTTATTCTACTTACACTATTGAAATGAGAAGAACTTCATCTTTCTTTCAAGTAGCTGAAATAAATAGATAAGCCAAACTGTGCTCGAGCTGTAAGTTAAAATGCCATTGTTACTTTCTGATGGTTCACTGGGAGGGTTTTGCTGAAAGATGCAAAACTCTTCATGGGAGATATCAAAGGATGAATACCTAAGCTTTATTCCTTAGCTTTTTAAATATTATTTTCAGCTCCTCTTTCCTAAGCACATGGGAGTGACTGTCCTGTGAATACCACCATTGTGTCCCGAGTTCTTGTTTCTGTTTCGTTATTTTCAGTGGTTGCCCTATGGCCTTACTGAGGGATCTCATTCTCTCTTTGCGTTAGCCTGATGTTCCATTGGGCATCTCACGTACAAGTCTTCTAAACCTAAACATGATTAGGTTTCATAGCAGTCATACGATAGCCCCAGAACTCCCATTACCTCCCTCTCAACTCCAAAGCTTCTCTTTCCTAATTTACTTCCCATCTTTTCTTCCTAACTCTTGTCTCCTCTTCCTGCTTTTTCACTATACAGCTTTCAGCAAATGCTCTTTGCCTTGGTCTTTGACATCTGCGATATGTATTTTCAGGTCCCACCCTATTTTAGCTGTTTAATTCTGAATTTTAAATTGCTGTAACCCCACGCTGGGACCTGTTGGTAAAGAGCAGGTACTGAATTTGAATGAGGCCAATGATATTCTTGGAGTCTGTGGGTACAATTCAACATTGCACTATTGCAATCATTCTGTCTGGGAAAACATTTCAGCTTGTCAGGTAGAACCATGTTTCCTCTTCCTGCCTGCTGTTATTCTGGGGGTTCTTCTGGCCCTGCAGAGCCAATCTGGCCGGGGCGGGAGGGAGAAGGGGGAAGTCCGATTGTACTAATGGGCCTTGTTGTGCTGGTTCCTGCTGGTGCGACTATTTAATTAAATCAGGCCCTATATTTTTATCTGGGATGATTACCACCATCAATCACAGTTAAGTGCTCACAAACAGAATATCTATTTCACCTGTAAGAAAGACTCTAGTGAAAGCTACTGCTTACTACATTTATACATAATTATGAGCACACCTGAGTGGTTATAAAGCATGCTTAATGGGCAAATAATCCACATTGAGCTATCTCGGGTACCATGTGCCTTCTTAGCATTGACCATTATACTATTTGAACCTCCTGGATGCCCTTCATCCCAGAGGTGCCCCATAATTCCTCACCTAGATTTGAAAGCACTTAATGCACCCCTTACCACCCTCAAGCCACCCTTTGGTAATCTCAAACATGTTGGTACCATATCACATTCTTCAATGAATACTGACAGGTGTAGTGCAATGTAGTGAGGCAGCTAACAGACTGAGCTATGAACCAGGAAGTCTCAGTCGACATCGGTCACAAATTTACTAGGCAATAGATTCTTAGCCTCTACAGCTCCATATGCAACACTGAGATAATAGCAGTGACCTACCTTACAGGGCTGTTTTAAACATTACAAAGGAAGAACGTACCTGAAGCACATTGAGCACCTTAAGTGTACTACCTATTTACTGCCACAGGAGTGTGGTGATGACCACCCAGTCAGATGGCTTTAAGGGGGAATTTGGTAAACTCAGGGATAGTTCCGTCATGTACTTCCAGACGGGCTTTTATTGAGCATTCATCCTGATTTGTTTGCAGGGAGATTAAGCAATGTTTAATGAGCATTCACTCAGATCTGTTTGCAGGGGGCTGATATGACGTTGCATTAGAGCAAGTTATCTCAAACATCCTAGTCCATTTTCCTCATATACTGTCCTTATCACAAAAGTCTGATCTTCTGAGGAAGCGGATTTGGTCCGCAAGAACTCCCAATCAGTTACAATTGTGCAACCTGAATTTACTGGTATGCGACTCAATCCTACCCCAAACGGGGGACAGCCTGCAACTGCCCTTTGTATTCTTTCAGACACCAGATAGAAACCCACACCTTTTTTGCTGGCTTTTTACTTAAAAACGGGTTATGTCACCTTTAGGGTGTTTTTAATTATCCTGTTTACATAACTTGGCATGGATTATTTTAATGATTTTGTTTATTGATATTTCTTTGTGTCAAAAAATGTATACACTGCTCAACTGCAAAAGAAAAAAAGAACAACTCTCAAAGCAGTTTACGAAAATGAACTAAATATTAAAATTGTTGGTATAAACAACAATTTAAAACTTTCAAAACTAAATTAAAATGAACCAAAAACAGATTAAAACACACATCCACCCCCTACATATATTGGGTAGGCCTGCCTATGCAAAAATGTTTTAAGGAGACCCCCAAAATAGCAGTGAAAGCACCTGCCTGATGTCAATAGGCAGGGAGTTCCGAAGGGTAGCTGCTGCCACGCCAAAAAAATACAAACACGTGCACACACCTATATGCATATGCATATGCATATATATATACTGTATATATATAAAATATTTTGGTGGTACTGTACAGAAATCTCTAAACAAAAAACAAAAACAAAGCCAGAGTGAGGACGTGAGGACCTTACAGTTTATGGGGAGTTTTTCGCCCCTCTGCAGCCTCCGCTCATTTTCTGCAGCCTGATTCCTAATAAATGGGGGTCACGTTCCCCTCACACCTCCCCCGCCCAGCACCCGAAACCCTCCGCCCGGCGCCCCCACCGCGCCCCGGCAACTCGAAGCCGCGCTCACCGGGCGCTTCCCGGCGCTGCTGCCCTGAGAGCCATGAGCGAGCTGCGTCCGGACCAGGAGTGTCTCCCCAGGGGCAAAGTCCCGGCCAGCCACGTCCGAGCACCCACCCACCCGCGCGCTCCGCTGTGCTCTGACCCGCCGGGGCTCGAGGAGCTCATGAATATTCATTACCCTTCTTGACTATTCATGACTGCGCGCGCGCGACCCGCAGACAGGAGCTACAAAGGCCGCTCCAACGAAGAGGGAGCATCGGTCACCCTCGGTGAGATAGAGCTGGGGCCTGGGCGGCTAGAGCGGCTCGGAAAACGGGAAGGCGGAGCGTGGCAGGGGACAAGGGAGGAGCTCAAAATACAGCTCCTCCTCAACCAAAGAAAGCGAGAAAAAGCAAACAGGTCCGTGTGTGTAGGCGCGCATGCTTTCCCCCCTATCTCTACGGCAAACCCTGTTCACCGTGGTCTCTGCTGGTGGTTCCATTAGAAACGAAACCGGTAGCGGAGGCTAGAGGGAGACCTCGCTGTAGAATTTAAGCTATACGTCCGGTTCCCGGTTGCACGTTTTAGGATTCTCCATGTGCGGGGCAGAAGTGGTGGAAGTACATAGAACAGCCTTATGATGTGGATTAGGAAGAGACAGGATTGCCGAGTTTCCAAAACAAACTTTCGCTGCTTAAAAACTTTCACTGGATTCTTCCTTTAAATCTGTCTATCCTCTCTTTTTCTGCACTCACCGACTGCTAAAATAACTTTTAAAAACTGCAAGAGCAAGCAACCCCAGTGGGTCCCCCCACATCCCAAACCCTCAAGCCAATGACGGAATATCTTCCGGCAGCAACGGAATTCCCTTTTTTTATTTTTTAGGAAAGCGTGTTTATTTCAAAGCACTGCAACGGAAAGAAGTCTCTAACACAGTTTTTATTATCCAAGTATGCACGTATAAATATGTAGACGGAGAGCTGGTGCTGTTTTATAAGAACTTTATTTACATTGATTGCAATGTGCTCTCGCCGCTCTTGCCCCGCACATGGAAGATTCCACGAACTGACTTTGGGAACAGGAAAAGGGAGCCCCGTGTGGCTTTCTTGCTTGGCTGCCTGTTGGGAGAGAGAAAAAGTAGAGCGCCTTCCACCGTCCTAAATGTACATGGACAGCATAACATTCAAAATCTAGGATACAAGCCCGGAATAAAATGTGTGTTGTTTTCCCCTTTTTTATCGAAATGGAAGGGTTCTCTTCAAACGCCAGGACTTGTTATCAGCACGCATCCTTTGGGCACAGAGAGCGTTCTTACTTGTAGTTAAATTGTTAGGGGATAAACCAGCATTTTATGGCAGAAGAGAGTGCTAATCGGTGTCAACAATTCTGAACTAAACGGCTCAGTAGTATCTTGGTATGAGATTGCTTTTCTGTGTTCTGCTTTTAATTAGTGCTACAGCACATCCTGTTTTAAGTTTCAGGGCAGATGAAATAAAGTGCTTCTTTGCATAGTGTATAATTAAACTATGGAACTCTACAGAAGGCAGTGATGGCCAAAAACTTAAGATGGCCTAAAAGAGGAATGAACAAATTCACGTAAAAGGCTATTGTTATATTTTACTTATACAGTGGTACCTCGGGTTCAGTACTTAATTTGTTCCGGAGGTCCGTTCTTAACCTGAAACTGTTCTTAACCTGAAGCACCACTTTAGCTAATGGGGCCTCCTGCTGCCGCAGCGCCGCCGGAGCACAATTTCTGTTTTCATCCTGAAGCAAAGTTCTTAACCCGAGAACTTTCTGGGTTAGTGGAGTCTGTAACCTGAAGCATATGTAACCTGAAGCGTATGTAACCTGAAGCATATGTAACCTGAGGTACCACTATATCACTATCAATGGCTACTGGCCATGATGGCTGTTCCTCAACAGTCAGAGGCAGTAGTGTCTGAATACCAGTTGCTGGAAACCACAGGAGGGCAGAGGGCACTTGTTCCTGGGTCCTGCTTGCAGGTTTCCCACAGGCGTCTATTTGGCCACTGTATGAACAAGATACTGCACTAGACTGATCTAGCAGGCTGTTCCTATGTTCTTAATATTCTAAGTTAGCTTTTTATCGCAACCCCAATCTCTTTCATAGCATTTCTTGATCCTATTAGTCACTGATGCAAAGCAGTTTGCTGGTGTGAATCCCTATGAACTCTGTTTCTCTAAAACACTGATGGACATATAAAAGTGCTGCTTCGTTTTACTTATTTCATTTTGTCGTTACAGCTTCCAGTTATTGTCACCCACAAGGGGGAAGGCCTCCTGCCCTGATGAAGCCTAATCCATGGGTTCCACCTCCCTTTTATTACAAATGAATGAATAAAACCAAATATCTAGCCCTTGAAGAACTCAGATGACGAGGTGAACATATGCAGGTACTATTCTGTTCATTTGGTGTTTTTTAAAAAAACTAGCCTGCTTCACTTCAGGTTTTTTTAGCCAATGAATGAAGTTATAGCAATGATTGACATTTAGGAAAGGAGATGAGAAGTTAGACAAAGAGGAGTTGGAGTGACACACCCATTGTCTGGATAAAGAACTTAGTGGTTCATTTGTATTTCAGTTTGCTTTTCCCTAGCAGAGAAATAATTGCTGCCCCAGAGAAAACAATCAGATATCCCAGATTTTAGTGCAGCTGTGATTAGGCATTCATGTGCCTACCCAAAAACAAAAGGTAAAAATAAAGACAGGAGTATGATATTTCTAACTCTGGTTAACACCCCCTTACTTATTTATTTGGAGTGCTTACTCCCTCCCGCCACCCTGTAAAAATTCCTGTGGACGCCCTTGCTTGTAATTCCTCAGAAATGCCAGTTATTTTATTGGTTTTGGCATTTCTGCCAAATTGACAAACATTTAGTCAATTGACAAATGCATATTCAATTTCTCAAGGCTGCTTGGAAAGTGTACCATCTGACCTGAAAGCCCTTTTTCCTAATTCCAGATCTGTGATGAGGATAATTCACTTTGAACATGCGCAGAGGCCTCTGCCTATTTACAGCTGACCTCTAAAATCTAAAAGAGGTAATGGAGTTTTTTCCGTAGGGGCTTTGGCTGAAATTAAGCCCTGAAGGCACTTTAGTAAAAGCTTTAATTAGATGGAGTACACTTCTAGCTGTGTACTGCAGCATCCAAAACCCACAGCAAATTCCAGTTGTGGGTTTTAGAAGCTGCACAGGGGAGACTTTGTTCCTATCACTTTGAAGCGGGAGTGAGATTTGTGCTTGATAACAGCAGCCTAAGGTATTTCACACTTGAACCCATTAGATAAGGCACATTTCACAAGGAGAAAAATGCTGCCTTTGAAGCAAAAATGTTTGCTGTTGTTCCCCAACAGTTTACTCAGTATGTGGCAAGTGGAACATTTAAAGAGAGCAAAAATACTGCAGAGCAAGTCACAACTCAGCATACTGTTCTACTCTCGCCACACATTTCTAGTATCTAGAAATAAATTATGCAAGCTGAGCCAGGCTCCCATCTAACAGCACTATATATTTGTTTTAATTTTGTCATATGCATGCGACTCTGAAAAGCAGCTTTGTCACATTACCTGGGAATGGTGTGTTTTTTTTGCAGTAATATTTTAAGCCCTCGTTACACTGGCAAGCACCAAAAGTTGATTTACAGACATGCCATAAAAGAGCTAAAAATAGTTTTAAGAACGGTACAAAAAACAATGGACTAAACCAATGGGGGGTTTGGTTGATAATAAGATCCCAGCAACAAACAGCGAGTTGCCTTTCTTTCCCAGCTGAGTCACTGCTGCAACTACATAACCCCCCCCCCCCCGCTTCTTTTTGCACAGATAAGTTAGTGGAAACTTCAGGAGAAAGGTGTGCCCACCCTCACAGTCTTGTTCTGTTGTGATTTCATTTCCCAATCAATGGCTGTGTGCACATTGCCATCTACTCTGGCTCCAGGGCGCTCCCACCAATGGCCTTAGAATCCGTGTACACAGAACGTTACACTATGCAGAACTATATTGTGGTTTTTTGAGACTCACCTACACTTGTGTTTGCCCCATGATTTCCAGGCAAAGGTCTGAGAGGTTTTTCATTTGTCCCGCTGCTATCCCTGGGAAAACCCGTTGAAAAATCTCTTGAACCCGTGCCTGGAAATCATGGGACAAGCAGAAGCGTGGGGGAGCCTTTAATTCACATTCCCTTTGCAGCTAAACTGAAGCGTGTACATTTGAGGCAGCCATTGTGCAGATGACCGCTTCATGAAAATGAGTTGGAGAGTGGTGGTGTGGAGGGGCAAGGAAACGGAACTGATAATGTGCATCGGGTGAAAACATCCCCACCCTGTCTCTGGTGTGTACAGCCATGTGCAAATGTGACTTGAAACACAGCAGAGGAAAACAACCTTGCTGCATTTTGATATAGACATAGGACATACAGTGGCAAATAAAAAGTTTTAAATGTGTTGTAAAGTGCAATATACAAATGTGACACTAGATGGCGACAGTGAGCTACACCAAATTCAATGTATTTTTCAAAACTTTATTTAAAAAGCATTTTCGCAGAGTTTTTTTTATATGTGTGTAGATTCCGCCATAAAATCACAGAATCATAGAGCTCGTAGGGATCATGATGGTCATCTAGTCCAGGAGAGCACTGAGATGAATATCCACATTTTACTCTGGTGTAGACAAGCCCAAATAAGATACAGGAATAATGGCTACTAGACTACACAACTGGATTTAGGGACCTAGTTTCCTCTTTACAACTTGTCTTTGCTTTCCCCATTTTCAGCCTGTGCCAGAAGCTAGCCTTCTTTTCTCACACGTGAAACAATTTTACTTCTGCAACAATTCTCTTTTCTGACCTTGCTCCTTTCAGTTTTTGCTGCCTCTGATGTTGTTGTTCTATGTCTCATCATTAAAGCAAACAAACAAAAACAGAAACAGATTAACAAAATGCCTACAATCCCTTGGCTTCTTTCCAATAGCTCAGATTTAAGTCTTATAAATAAATGCTGAGGCAAATATTTCTGATATCTAAAATAAGAATATGGGACTGGTTTATAGCTGTGCCTGTTCATGTGTGGTTTGGCTTACACAGGTTTCTCTCGCTGGAGACTCAGATGTGTATTCACACACACACACTTTATATCTTGCTATCATTACTATCTCCTGCATTGTTTTCGAATGTTCTCAATTCTATCTCCTCAGACATTTCTCTATTAAGAGTTTTATTGCAATTATAATTCACTCTTGTTCAAAATCTCCCAAGGAGCATCTATATGTGAACTTTGAAAGTGATTTTGTAAACGATCAAGTGGTATATAAATTTTATCAAATAAATAAAAGAAATAAATAGTCCTTTCAATGATTATGCAGATAGATAAATTATAGATGAGAACAGATAAATAGGGTTGTATTATGTTTATGAGATTGAGCTGTGAACCAGGGACACATTCTCTCAGCCTCAATCCTGCATCTGAAAGAGGTGATAATAACACATTTATACGCATTTAATATGTTACAATTATTGGGCGGAACAGAATTATGGATTTTATGTGAAACGTGCCCAGGACTACCCCAATATGTTGGGGAGACTGACAAAAATATAATTGGTCTTCAACCACCAACCCAATATGGGTCCACTTCAGGAACCAACAGGGTTCTGTGAGGATTCAATAACCACGTAACAAACGTGTGAAAGTGGCAATCAGTTTGTGAGTAGGTGGAGTTAACTGGTCTGCATAAATTGGGAGAAAAAGTCTTCACACATGTCTCTACCTTGTATTACTAAATGCATATTGTACAATAACGGCTCTGGGATAACTCAGTGCGTGATTTTCTGTGACCATTTGAAAGCATGTTTTGAGTTGCGGCCTGCCTTGTCCTTATTACCTCCTGCAAATGTAGCACCTCCCATCTGAGCTGCCATTCTGACCCAACTCTTTTGTACTCCCTCATCTCTTTCGGGAGATCAGGCCCCTTTGATATGCACAGCCTGGTTGTGAAAAAACTGGACCACTATGGATGAGGCACCAGCTCCATGGAAGCTGAGGGATTTGACACACTCAGGACATGCTGAGCTGCAATTGTCCACTCCAAACACTTCCCCACCCGTCCTTTTGTCCTCTTCATGCCAGATGAAGCACCTGCTGTGAGCTCCATTTAGTGTCTAAGTTCCAAAAATTTCCATGGCCCCTCCTGACACATCCAAATCCAAGAACAAAGGACAAGCGCATTTTCTGAGCCTCTCTTTCAGCTTCCTCCTCCTCCCCCAAGAACTGGTGTCCTAGACCCTTGGAGCCGGGCACAGAACTGAAACGTTTACATATTTTACAACACAACACCCTTCCCCCTGCTTGCCCATCTCCGTCACCAAAGGACACACCATAAGGCAAGGCTAAAGCATCCGATCTTCTTCTCGCATTGAGAGCACCACCGGAACCTTTATCTCTTTCGCTTTGTCTGCCGGTCAGACCAGCAAAACGTTCACATCAACCAACTTATGTTTCATTACATTTCAAAAAAAAACCGGAACGGTCTTAGAATGTACAATAGGAATTATTTTTACATTTATTGTTTTATACATTAAACATGTTACAAGGGATGCCTGAGTTCTGATTAGTGTCAGAGGCAGATTCAGCTACTTGGATAATAATTTTTTTTTAATATATTGGTGAGCTTTGGGGCAGAAAAGTGGCCTTATATATATGTACTAATGTATATGTAAATGAACTGCAGGGGTTTACATATTAAAAGGAAGAATGGCCATTGCTTCTTTTGATCCAGTATGTTTTTGTGCAACCTGAGATTTTTTTTCACTGGCTACAAGCTACACTGCTTCCTGAATCACCAACAGGAGCATAACATTTTGCAGCTGGGACCTCTAAAAGGCTATTCAAAAGCAGTATATATTTTTCCATTCCCCCCACCCTTTTCTGTTTTAGGATCATGTCTGAGGAAGAGTAGTCATGAAGCTCTAAAAGCAGTGTTTCCCAAACTTGGGCCTCCCGCTGTTTTTGGACTACAGTTCCCATCATCCCTGACTGCTGGTCTTGCTAGCTAGGGATGATGGGAGTTGTAGTCCAAAAACAGCTGGAGACCCACGTTTGGGAAATACTACTCTAAAGCAGGGCTAAGGAACCTGCAGCCATAGAATTGTAGAGCTGGAAGGCACCCCAACTTGTCATCTTGTCCAACTTGTCGTCTTGTCCAACTCCCTTCAGTGGAGAACTCCTGCCCACAGCTGGGTGTTGTCATCGAACCACCAACCTTCTGGTTAACAGCCAGATATACTGACCCATCCAGCTGTTGTTGGGCTCCAGCTTCCATCAGCTCCAAGCAGCGTAGCCAATGGTTTAGGTTTAGGATGATGGGAGTTGTAGCCCCAAAATATCTGGAGTTGCCCCTAATAAAGACATTATGATACTGTTCCTTGGGTGGATTCCACTTATGCTGCAACAAGCTCACAGGTGGTGTGCATGGGGGTTATATATTAAATAAATGACCGAGCATAAGGTAGGTATAATGGGGGGAAGGTCTGTCTGGGGTTTCTGCAGAAGTTAACAGGGCGCGGGGGCATACTTGTTTTTATCTGTAAGCTGCCTTGAGTTTCATCAGGGGGAAAGTATGAATAAATACATAATAGTAACATTAATAATAATAATAATAATAATAATAATAATAATAATAATAATAAATATTAAAATTGTTTTTATTGAAATATACCAGTGGATAACAAAGGTATATATAACGTCTCTGTTTTCAGTTCATAGAGTTCTATCTGTAGGTAAGTTACATTTGGTGTGAGACATTGCTATCAGAGGTATTGCGAAGTTGGGTGGGGGTAGGGGGAGAAAGAAGGGAGTAGTGGTCTTTCCTTTTTTTCATAGTGTATGTGGCGGGGCTTTGTGTCAGCGTCACGTGGCTAGGTTCTTCATCTATTAGTTTTCGTCGGCAGTGAGAGAGATTGGGAAGCCCAAGCATGGTTGGTTGAATTCGATTGGTTTTGTTTGTGTGTGTGAGGGGGTTGTTGAGTCAAATTAACCATATCAATTTGAATAATAATTTTGATCCACTGGGCGATTTGAAACAGATCAGCAAGGATTTCTAACTCATAATTGCTGAAACAACGACAACAACAAAATGGCTCCCCTCCCTTGCACGGTGGGGGGTGAGGAGGCCAGAGCGGATATATGTCTGGAATGATAGTTCAGTTCTTGCACTCAAAAGAAAATTCTGGGCTCAGAATTCTTTACAATTAAATACATGTCTTCTGCACCTGGGTCGCAGGGTGAGTATCACGGTTTCAGGGGGAAAGAAACCATAAAGTAGATCTTGCAAGTCTGAAGCCTTGCCAATCCCTGAATTTTATCCCAAAAGAGCTCAATGAAGCCGGCATTTGGGAAACCCAAGTGTCCCCAGTCTGGGACTCATCACCCTGGTTACCCTTATATGTTGTTGGACTCCAATGCCCATCAACCCCAGCCAGCATGTCCAGTGGTCAGGGATGATGGAGGGTGTCAGCTCGAGGAAGAGTCTGCTACATCCCAGTGTCTTCTGATGAAGAGTCTGCAACATGGCAACGGCTCGTGTTGTGTTTGCAGGGCTGTTACCTTCCCACAGAGGGACAGAACTTAACCAAGTCTGAGGCAGTTGACTCCATTCCAAGAGTTGACTCCATTCCCTATGTAGTTAACAGACAGGACAACTGTTTTCTGCACAGGAAGTTGATATGAGTTGGGTTTCTTGTTGGGTTTTGTCATGTTGAATTAGCCTCGTGAATACTAGATTCTGATTTGCCTCCATCTGCCAAAAATTTGTAACTTTGTCGAGAGGCAATCTTGGATAACGTATTGGAACATTCAAAAGACTAGCTCAATATGCAAAATATATATATATGACAAAAGGAACATTTTCATAACTACACAGTACCAGAACATGGCTGCATAAGCTCACGGTTTGGATGATATCGTATGTCTCTTTCACACAGCATAGTTGCTATTTTTCTTCTCTATGTGGCGCTGCCACCATGTAGAAAAGTACATTATAGCACTCTGAGGAAAACGCAAGCACTAAAATTGCTGAAAATATATATATTTTCAAATTGAGTGACAAATAGAATGGATGTGTGTAGGAGTACGGTGGGTAGGAGTTATGTGGCTGTCTATATGTAGACAATAACACAAAAGATGCCCCTTAGACAATAGCTAACAAAACTAGCAGTCATGCTGTACAGAGAAATTGCAGCAGCAATGGATACACTACCTGTGGAGAAAAACCTCATTTTTCCACCGACAAAACACTAGCTTGAGTACTTAAATAATGCAATACCGCTGCAGAAGAAGCACATTTCAGAAGGCATTTAAATTGCTTGCAAGTTAAATGGATAAGAACTGTGCGTTTATTGCACTGAAACGAATTGTCTAGAACTAAATGCTGAAAAATGCATTTATTGTTCTTCGCCTATTCAGTGTCCTTGCTCATTTATACCCCACCTTTTTCTCAAAGGAGCTCAAAGCAACGTATATGCTCATTTTATCATCACAGTAACCTGGGAGGTAGGTTAGGTTGAGAGAGTATCAAGCACAAAATCAACCACCAACAAGCTTAATGGCTGAGTGGTGATTTCAGCTTAAGTCTTCCCAGTCCTCATGAAGCATTCCCATCTCAATATACCACTCTGGATCTCCAGTTAGTGCTGCACATCTTGTTGAGCAAGGGGTCTGTGTGTCTGGCTGTTAACCAGAAGATTGGTGGGTTCCTGCATTGCAGGGGGTTGGACTAGATGCCCCTCAGAGTCCCTTGAATTCTACAGTTCTGTGATTCTATGAAGAGATTTCAGAAGTGGGATAGGGCGGGTGCATTATGCTTTGGTTCTTTTGTCCCTAGAAAACACAAAAGTATCACTGTCTTTCAACTAGTGGACTTGTTTCTCAAGATTTCTCTGTCTTCCGAGTAGATTGTTTTGTATGCAGTGATATACACAGGGACCATGAGGGTCCAACTTCCTGTAATGCAGGAAGGGGCTTGATGTGGGGCTTGAACCCACAACAATGAGATTAAGAGTCTCATGCTCTACCACCTAAACTATCCCTACGACATAGGTTTTTCTAGGGAAGCTCATTTCATCAGCTTCGTCCGGTAAAATATTCTATTGGTCCATGTTATAAGAAAAATGCTCTTTTTCCCATATTGGGGTACCCAAGAGCCCACAGCTGTCCATGGAGGCGCAGGTTAATTCTGTGACCAGGGCGGCTGTCTACCAGCTCCATCTGGTACACAGGCTGAGACCCTACCTGCCCGCGGACTGTCTTGCCAAAGTGGTGCATGCTCTAGTTATCTCCCACTTGGACTACTGCAATGCGCTCTACGTGGGGCTACCTTTGAAGGTGACCCGGAAACTGCAATTAATCCAGAATGCGGCAGCTAGACTGGTGACTGGGAGTGCCTGCCGGGACCACATAACACCCGTCCTGAGAGATCTGCATTGGCTCCCAGTACGTTTCCAAGCACAATTCAAAGTGTTGGTGCTGACCTTTAAAGCCCTAAATGGCCTCGGTCCTGTATACCTGAAGGAGCGTCTCTACCCCCATTGTTCAGCCCGGACACTGAGATCCAGCGCCGAGGGCCTTCTGGCGGTTCCCTCATTGCGAGAAGTGAGGTTACAGGGAACCAGACAGAGGGCCTTCTCTGTAGTGGCGCCCGCCCTGTGGAACGCCCTTTCTTCAGATGTGAAGCAAATAAGCAGCTATCTTCTCTTTAAAAGACATCTGAAGGCAGCCCTGTTTAGGGAAGTTTTTAATATTTAATGCTGTATTGTTTTTAACACTTGATTGGAAGCCGCCCAGAGTGGCTGGGGAAACTCAGCCAGATGGGCGGGGTATAAATAAATTATTATTATTATTATTATTATTATTATTATTATTATTATTATTAATAGAGTAGTCTTTTTAGGTTTTCTATCGGTAGGAGAAAATAACAGAGGCCAACCAGAAAATATTGAGAAGCAAGGCAGCTAGGTCACAGGTCACAGGCTCACACCCTGTTCATATCTTGAATGTGCCCTTAAGACAGGATTTGTGAGGAAAGAGACAATGGGGAGGTTTCCCACTTTTGACATTAAAATTCTTATAAGAGTCCAGCAAACAGAACAATCTGTTATCATTTTGGAACCCATCTGAAAAATTCGTGCCCTGCCCTTTGAACAGTGGGAGATGTGAAAGGAGTGCGTTCCCAGGTTTCCACAGCCTTTTTGGATGGAGCTGCTGATAGCACAGGAAAGGCAAAGTGGGGAAAGAAGTGCCCAACCCCATGCGGAGCTGTGATCCTGCTGAGTCCTCTCAGCTTTTATGGGCATATAGGAGGGCAAAACAGCTGGAGCAATTCGGAGGGGAAACACTTTGATCTTGACTTTGAATCTCTGACAATTCCCAGCAATGGTTCTTGCCTCTCACATGCCACAAGGATTTTGCCAATGCTTAGTCAAAGAAAAAATTAAGATTCCACTTGAGCATGGAAACAATCTCACTGCTGCACCATTGTTGCTGTTGCCATCTTGTTTGGTTACTGATTCTGCGTCATTCGTCTGCTCCCATTTATCGTTTCTGTTTACATTCTGTTAGTTTTTATTTTGCCTTGCATGGTAGGGCGGGTTAACATATTTTAAATAAAACAAATAAATATTTTACTTACTTTTAAATTTATATTCCACTTTTCTTCCAAAACAAGAACCCCAAACAATGTCATGCAAGAGTTCCAGTAATGTACATTATTCCTGCATTGGCATTGGTGGTGCAGTGGTGAAATTTGAAATGCAGGAGCTCGTCGTTCCTAGACTGCAGGGGGTTGGACTAGATGACCCTTGGAGTCCCATCCAACTCTACAATTCTGTGATTATGACAATCGCCATGACAGTCCAAAACTGAAGGCAGCTGTGTTGATCAGTTATACAATATTGTGATGAACTGTTACCACTTAAAAAATGAGGCAAGAATCTCATCAAAGGGAAAACGTTTCTTTCTTTGATTAGCTTTCTCATTCTCTGACTGCAGTGTGTCCAGACTATAGCTATTTTGGGGTGGGATTCAACCGCATACCAACAATTTCAGGGGGCACAATTATAGCTGATTGGCAGCTCTTGTGCAACAAACCTGCTTCCCCAAAAGATTAGACGTATTGCGAAAAATGAGTGCTCAGTAAATAGCTAATGTCATCTTATCTCCCTGCAAACAAATCAGGATGAATGCTCAATAAACAGGTTGTCTGGAAGCACCTTTCCTCTCTGTCCAACCTTTTTGAGCCCAGGAGCACATCTGGAAAGTTGTTGTGGGCACTACAAGATACCCATTTCACAGTAGAAAAAACTGATGTTCAGAACTTTCACACCCTGAAACCAGGCAAGGCAGTTACACTCCCAATAAGAAATTGCTTTCCCCATGGGAAGAGCACCTTATTTTTTAAAAACATAAAAGAATGCTAAATATGTGCTTTTTATTATTTTTACATTGTTAATTGTGCAAGAGTGTGCAAAATCTGAAGGGAGGAAGGAAAAATGTTTTAAAAGATGACTTTGTTTAATATTATCAAAGTGATGCACAAATTAAACAAGGAATAGGCTCTAGAATCTGTTTGATGTTTATGTTGGTGTGTGCACAATCAGATAAAAAAAAAAACAATTTCAGAAAATATAAGATCCCATTCTAAAAGTGGAGCAGGAGGAAGTGGTGGGGGTGGGGAGAGGAGGAGTTGTGAAATGTTTACTAGTGTTTGGTACCTGTGCTGTGGGGAAGGAAACCTGGGAAGTAGAGCTAATATCAGTAAGATGTTATCAGACGCAAATGTAAATATACTAGAGGCTTTCATAGAATAAAATGTTAGTGAAAATCAGCATATCACTTTCAAACAGTTCTCTGCAGTGCAAGGACTAGTACCGTAATTTACCCCACTTTAAAAATAAGCAATTGGATCCTTAAAAAGTGCTTTGAAGGCTGTAAAATCAACCCTTTTTTTACTGTAAAAATGAGTTTTTGCTCCTTTGTTCCGCCTTGCTGTTTTCCTTGGGATATCTGATTTCCCAACTCACGCTGTCTTTATTCTAAAATTCAGTCACTGGTTATTGTTGCTTTTTGTTTCTTTGTTAAACTCCATGAACTGTATGTTGCTCACTCGTAATAAATTCTCCTAGCCGCTTTAAAGATTTACGCCTTCCAGAAATTCTCTTTTCCTTCCCTTTCACTCATCATTTAGACACAGATAGGCTGAATAAACTAATTCAATCTTTTGCTATAAATCACTCACATCAGCATTTCAGCAGCTTTGTCCAGACTTTGAACCCTCTGATTTGTCAATATCTCCTCAGGTAACAAAGGGCTGGAAGTAAACAAAATAGCTGTTCAGAGAATCTCCTTCGCCTTTCTTGAATCTGGTGTCATAATGTCCTATTATAGTTTTGCGTCGTGACATTGTGCAAATTAGTATGCTGCAAAAGTCACTATTCAATCAATTCCTCCCCTCCCGTCTCTCTAACACCCACACCATACAATTAAAGCACATGGCTCCCACAAAAGACTATCGGGAACTGTTTACCCCTCACCGAGCTACAGTTCCAAGCAACTTTAACAAATTGCCATTCCCAGGATTATTGGGGGGGGAAGTCATGACCTTTAAAAGTCCTTTAAATGTATGTTGTGGACGTGAACTATCCTTTTTATTCCACTTAAATGCTCAGTTCTGCAAGATGCTGATGCCCCACCTCTTACAGGATTAGGGGGTACATTTAAAGCACATTAAAGCATGCAGGATTCGCACTCCCCTCCTGAGAACTGTTGCTTACCCCTCAAAGAACTACAATTCCCAGCACTCTTAAACTATACTTCCTATGATTCTTTGGGAGGGAAAATGCACTTTAAATGTATGGTGTGTACTTAGCCTAGATCGAGCTGAATATAAAAGCTTATATGACTCCTTATGAAACACACATTATTTTTCTCCTATAATCACAGTTGGGTTTTCTCTCTCTTTATTTTAATGTAATAATCTAGTGCCTCATTGGTTCCAGACTTCTGCACATTATTACATGCGCATTACCAGCTCGTAATGTGATGGCATAAAAACATCAAACCACACGGGCAACACTTTTTCTTAAAGTGTTGTTATTAAAAGATTTTCATGGATAACAAAGGTACATTTAACGTCTCTCTTTTCAGTTCACAGAGTCCTTTCTATGTGTCAGTAACATGTGATGTGAGACATTGCTGTCCTATGCATGGTGGTGAGGTTGGGGGGAGAGAGAAGTGGTTGGGGGGGAGAGAGAGGAGAGAGAAAGAAAATGTGGGGTGGGGGGTAGTAGCCCTACATAGGCAACTCCTTTGTTAATGGTGTTGTCTTAAAGGATTGCTCTGTACATCAGATCTACTATTGCCCTTCTAATCAAAATATTATTGGGAAATTTTGAAGAACATACGTTGCTTTCTCATTTTGAATTTGCAATGGCTAAATCTTTATTGGGATACATTTTAACACATAAACAACAACGAAAACATACTGACCACACAACTGCAAGGTGGAAAAGGACAACACACTGTTACAATTTCACGGACTGCAAAAGATAGAGTATGAAAAAAAATCCATCCAAGAAGAACTACTGGAGGGACTTTGTTCATGCCCAGGGGTTGACTCATCAAGTGAAGGAATTCCCTCAATGAATTCTGGGCACTCTAGTTTATCTTTTACAGAGTTAAAATTCCTAGCAAATCTTAAAAGACCACAGTTCCCAGAATTATTTGAGGGAAACCATGTGATTCAAACGTGCCTTCAAGATATAGCGTGAGTACAGCCGAGATGAGATTCCTGCATTGCAAGGGGTTGGACTAGATGACCCTCGGGATCCCTTCCAACTCTACAATTCTACAATTTTATGACAAGGAATGGTGAGTGTGTTGGTCTAACTGCAGAAAACTGCTAAGCATGTTCTCTTGAGTCATCTTTGCTTTGCAAACAGCTCTCTGCAGCATAAATGAGCCCCACATTGCAGGCTGGGTGTGTGTTTGGGCGGGGGGGGGTTGGATCTTTATGGGACTGACAGAAAAATAATCTGCCTCACGTCAGATGCAGTTTACTATTTCATGCCAGATAACTGATTCTGTGAACACTTAATTTTCACTCCATACTGTACTGTGTCACTTCCCACATCAGAAAAATCTTTACCGGCTAAGACAGAAATGGGTTGAATGTCCTTTAGCACTGAATATGTACAGTTTATCTTATCATCCCATCTGTACTGCTGTGTTCTAGTAATGTTTTCTAGAGTGTGGTTTAAATAGATCAGGTATTTATTTATTTTTTAAATCTTGCCTTTCCTCAAGATGGCTCAGTGCTACATACAATCAGGGGTGCCCAAACTTTTTTCAAAGAGGGCCACATTTGATGAAGTGAACATGCTTTTTTTAGGATTGGAATTTTGTGCTTTTTAGGATTTTACCCCAGGACATATATTGCCACAGGGGCTGGATTAAATCGACCGACAGGCTGGATTAGGCCCCCAAAACGGACTTTGGACATGCCTGTATGGTGCTCCCTTTCACAACAAATTTAAGGTGAAAAACAGTGGCCAGCCTAAGTAAGTTTCACGGCTGAGTAGGGATTTGAATTCAGGCCTCACTGATCTTAGTCATACATTATAAAATCCTGTATCCCACTGAATCTACTAGGTCTTTCTAATGTAGGCGTAGGCAACCTAAGGCCTGGGACTGGCCCTGGCCCAATTGCCTTATAAATCCGGCGCGCAGATGGTCCAGGAATCAGCATGTTTTTACATGAGTAGAATGTGCCCTTTTATTTAAAATGCATCTCTGGGTTATTTGTGGGGCCTGCCTGGTGTTTTTACATGAGTAGAATGTGTGCTTTTGTTTAAAATGCATCTCTGGGTTATTTGTGGGACATAGGAATTTGTTCATTATTATTATTTTTCAAAATATAGTCCGGCCCTCCACAAGGTCTGAGGGACAGTGTACCGGCCCCTTGCTGAAAAAGTTTGCTGACCCCTGTTCTAATGCCTCCATTGAGTTAGTGCCCCAATTCACACTAATACAGCAACTTACATACACATGACTGTATACAATAATTTCTGACTGCTCTGTTGTGGACTAAATAGTTGGTGCTGAATGGGCAGGAGGTGGGGAGAAGGCAGAACAGGTTTAAAAAGTTTGAGAAAGATGGCTTCACAATATCAAACTCCCTGCATATAGTTCTTCCAAGAAGCAGGCAGAAGCATAAAGAGATTAAACCAAAGCCTTCTGAAATCATTTTCACACCCTTCTCTCCATATATGCAGAGTTGTGGGAATTGTCACACACGACAATCTATACATAGGTTGAATATCATTTCTTACATGGATGTGCCTGAAACTTTGTAATGAGAAGCAGCCAGTCTATCAGTGATTCACCAAGAACCCTTTGGCTTTCTATACTTTATCTAGCTGCAACCTTTGCTAGAAAGACAGGGCAATTTTTCAGCACACAATCGATGAGTTTCCTTTCCAAACAGGTTTTTGATCTCTGTGCTGCACTGAACAATCATGCTGAAGTAAATAAATGACTGATTCAATTATCTAGTCAGGGGGAAGGTACGCTGATTAAACCAAAAGCATTAATTTGATCTACAACCTCATGCTGTTTGAGAAACACTGCAATTCTAAACAGACAAAAGTCCCATTTCACTCAAAAGAGCTTACTCTCCCCAGTAACTGTATTTAGAATTGCAGGTTTATCCACATATAAGCAGATTGCAACCTTATGCTGCAGTGCTATTGCCCAATTACCGAGGAGTAAGTCCCATTGACCCTGCCAACCTAGCAGTTCGAAAGCACGAAGTGTAAGTAGATAAATAGGTACCGCTCTGGCGGGAAGGTAAATGGCGTTTCCGTGCACTGCTCTGGTTCGCCAGAAGCGGCTTAGTCATGCTGGCCACATGACCCAGAAGCTGTATGCCGGCTCCCTCGGCCAGTAAAGTGAGATGAGCGCTGCAGCCCCAGAGTCGTCCGCGACAGGACTTAACGGTCAGGGGTCCCTTTACCTTTAAGCCCCATTGAATTCAGTAGGATTTGCTTCTGAGTAGACATGTGTTATCAGTGCCAAATCCACAACAGTGGAGATGTTTACAGCTACCCATAATAAGCTGAGGTAATAACAGTGTTAAACTTTATTGGGTTATAGCTTAAGTTTCTATTATCACTACCAAACCTTTATCTGAAGTTTATATTATAGTAAACTGTGTCCATGTTTAAAAAAACACCTGTTTTTACATAATGCAGGTGCAACCATGTCATTGGTTTTGGAGAGTCATTGGGCTTATATATACTTCGCTAATACTCAGGATAGGCTCCAATGGGAAGAAATTAATTATTAATTATTTTAAAACAAGTCCCTTTTTATTTTATTAAATAGCTCAACACAGCAGATGCTTCAAGTGGTTCCCCCAAATTCAGCTGAATTGCAACTTATACTGGCTTCTCCAGTCAGTGGAACCCTTTCTGGCATCTGGGGTGGGACACTGAGGGGCAGGGAGAACAGCTTGGCGGCGCATGCGCAGCAGCCATACGGTCACCTTGTGAGCGGCAGCCTGTACGGACACCTGTATGGACGGCACACGTGGGGGGCAGCCCGTACAGACGCCGTGCGAGCGGCGCCCATGCTGACTGCGTGCACGCCCTTGGTGGCTCTACACCTGGGGGGGCAGCGGGCCATCTTGTCACCCCCCCAGAGTGGTACCAGGGACGACCTGCCCCCTCCATACGCCCTGTCTCCAGTCTATTACAGTCATACCTCAGGTTACAGACGCTTCAGGTTGCGCGTGTTTTTGGGTTGTGCACTGCACCGAACCCAGAAGTACCGGAACGGGTTACCTCCGGGTTTTGGCGCTCGCACATGCGCAAACCACAAAAATCATGCTTTGTGCATGCGCAGAAGCGTCGAATCGCAACCCGCGTGTGTGAACGCTGTGGGTTGTGAACGTGCCTCCTGCACGGATCATGTTCGCAACCCAAGCGTCCACTTTATTCAACCCCTGAATAGAATCCCTCACAACAGCACGAAAACAGGTGTTTTCTCAAGCACACCTGATGCAACTAATCAACTAATCAATATTATTTGAGGGGAGGTGAAGGGACCTCGGCCCTTAGGAGTTGGCTCCCATACATGGAAAATCTGACCCAAGGAAATGCAGCCGTCAGGATGAAAAACGACCCCCCACAATTTATGGCATGCCTTTCTCTGGTGTCATTACAGATAAGGAGTGAGCCGTACATACTAACAAGCAAAGGGGAAATGGCTGCTGAGCTGCACCCACCGTTGTGAGGCCTGAGGAGGTGATGATGATGATGCCTCTCCAACTGCTGTGATTGGCTGTGGATGCCCTGTGATGTCACAAAAGCACATGGCAACTCAGTAGATATACAGAAGTAGCCCAAGGGGAAAGCCAAGGCAAAAGCTTGAAGAGGATACAGTGGACAACAGCTGTGTTATTCAGTACTTGGTGGTCTCCTTCCACATGGAAGTGGCAAATGGAAGGAGGCCATCATCCGTTAATGAGATGCTGTGGAGCAACGAGAAGGCAAGTGTACCTGCTGAGCAGGACCGTGGCTTGAAAGCGGCACATATCCATGGTTGGAAGCTGGCGATAGACCTGGCAGAAGCTGGTAGGTGTTGGTGGGTGGAAGCTGTGATTAGCATGTGGATGCCTGGGATGCCGCAGGGCTGAAGGAGGCTGAAGTTTGTGTATGTAAGCTGGTTGAAAGTCACCTTCAGAAGGCTGTTGACAAAAGCAGTGTGGAATTTGTGGATTGATGCTGGGGTAAGTATGAATGGAGAGTGGACACAGGTCACCCACCAGACAAGGTATTCCTGGGAACTGCATGTTCAGATAGCGGTGTAAGCTGCCCTCCAGGCTCTGGGTGAATGAACCACTGGATATTCATGGGTGGAAGCCAGTGAGGTTGGCAGGCTGGCCAGTGGAGGTGGCTGGATGATACTGTTGAATGAGGGCCATTCCTCTCACCGTATCTGTGTTTGCCTTTCATGGATGTCAGAAGCCGATGAGGCTTTCCCCGAAAGCAGCAATGAAGGGGACAGCAGAGCTTAAGCAAGCCATCTTTTACTTCTAAATCAATGTATTTCTAAATACATCTAAGTAATGTTCATTACATTCCCCTTTCCAGTACCAGGATGGGAGGCTGAGCCGATGCATCCCCAGCAGTTGCCGCTGGCTACAGACTTCCTGTGATGTCACAAATGGACAGGGTGGCTGAGGGGGAAAAAGGCAGTTACTAGTGGGAGGTGGTTGGAAGAAGGGAGAAACCCCAGTAGAAGGTTCAGGGGAAGTTGGGGTAGGCAGGCAGGGCCAGCTGGATATGCAGAAGTTGAATATGGGCTGACTCCCTTCCATCTACTTGCATTGCCAACATTTTCTTCTCTCAGGCTCCTGTACCTGTCTCGCCTAGACTGCTTGGCAGAGCCCCAGCCCTTTAACGGCTCCTGCATTTCTGCAGAGAGCCAAAAACTGTGGGAAAGAATAATAAAAGCAACCCTGCCTGGCTTCCCCGCGCCCACTGGACCAAATAAGTCCCATTTGTTGAATATGATAAGGAAAGATGAGGAAGTTAAAGGCATAGTATTGGAACTAAACAATATAAGTTAAAAGCCTTTGCTGATGATTTGGTATTGACTTTACAGGACCCTGAGACCAGTGCAACCAAAGCACTGAAGATAATTCAAGAGTTCGGACAAGTTGCAGGTGTCAAATTGAATAAGAATAAAACCAAAGTTTTAGAAAAAAAATTAACGATACCTGAAAAACTTAATTTAGAGGAAACCACAGGGCAGAAGTTTGTGAAAAAGGTGGAATATCTGGGTGTAAATATGACTGCAAAAAAATTGAATTAGTACAAAGATAATTATGGAAAGATATCAAGAGAGATTTGGATATCTGGACAAGGTTGAAACTATCTTTGTTGGGCCGAATTTCTGAGATAAAGATGAATGTATTGCCTAAGTTGTTATTTTTGTTCCAAGTACTTCCTATCATTGATAAGTTGAATTGTTTTAAGGAATGGCAAAAGGTATTATCTAAATTTATCCGGCAGGAGAAAAAACCCAGAATTAAGTTTAAATTATTAGCAGATGTGAAAGAGAGAGGGTGTTTCTCCCTGCCAGATTTAAGGATCTGTTTTGAAGCTGCAGCCTTTTGCTGGTTGAAAGAATGGTTTTTATTGGAAGATACAGATGTTCTAGATTTGGAAGGGTTTGATAATGTATTTGGTTGGCATGCATATTTATGGTATGACAAGATAAAAGCTCACAAACAATTTAAAAATCATATAATTAGAAAATCTTTGTACAATGTTTGGATAAGATACAGGGATTTGTTAGAAAGGAGAACACCCAGGTGGATATCACCATTGGAAGCTAAGACCTATAAAGGTTGAATATGAAAGATACGTGGTTGAAGTATAATGATATTTTGATGGAAGTAGGGGACCAATTTAGATTAAAACCTTATGATCAGTTGAAAGATAAATTAGATGATTGGTTCCAGTACATCCAGATAAACGAGGTGTTTAAAATGGATAAGAAAATCGGTTTTCAAACAGAGAAATCTAAACTGGAAATGGAATTACCAGATACAAAAACAAAAACCTATCTAAGATGTATAATTTATTGCTGGAATGGCATACGAAAGACGAACAAGTGAAATCTGTAATGATTGAATGGGCCAGGGATGTGGGGCACAATATCATGATGGTGGATTGGGAGAAAGTGATTAAAAAGGGAATAAAATTTACAGCTTGTAATATATTCAGAGAAAATTTGATGAAAATTATGTACAGATGGTATTTAACACCAGTGAAGTTAGCAAAAATGTATCATACTCATGATAATAAATGCTGGAAATGTAGAGAAAAAGAAGGAACCTTTTACCACATGTGGTGGACATGCCCCAAGGTAAAAGACTTCTGGGAAAGGATTTATAATGAATTGAAACAAGTGTTGAAAAACACATTTATTAAAAAACCAGAAGCCTTTTTACTTGGTATAGTGGGGGTGAAATCCCCAAAAAGGATGTTACTTTTTTTCTGTATATCACAACAACTGTGAGAATATTGTTAGCAAAGAATTGGAAGAAACAAGATTTACCAACTATCAAAGAATGGCAGATGAAGATGATGGATTATATGGAACTTGCTGAACTGACCAGGAGACTCCGAGACCAGAGAGAAGAGACGGTGGAAGATGATTGGAAGAAGTTTAAGGAATATTTGAAAAAAATATGTTAATATTTAAACCTTAGAATAGCTTTGGAAGTGGATATACGCTGTAGGGTTAGAAGTAGAAGATAGGGTATTTTAAAATAGTATTATTTATAAGTGATAAAATGTGAAGTTATTTTAAGTGTCATTAAAAAAAGAAAGAAAGATGGTTAGAAATTATGATATATGTAAACTGCTAAACATGAAGTAAAATGAAAATCAGATAGGTGGGACTTGGGGAAGCCCACTTAACAATGTTTAGAAAAATAAGGATATGACAAGAATTTTTCGTATTGTTTGTCTTTACTGTCTGTGTTTTTTATTTGTGTTATAAAATGAATAAAAAAATTTGAAGGGAAAAAAGTCCCATTTGACCTCCTCAGATATTGTGTCCCACTGATGGATTTGCTGCAAACTGGCTGCAGTATTTGTATGTAATGTAACGTTTGCAATGGAGATTTTATTTCTCTGGCAGCAGCAGCAGGAGGCCCCATTAGCTAAAGTGGTGTTTCAGGTTAAGAACAGTTTCAGGTTAAGTACGGACCTCCGGAACGAATTAAGTACTTAACCCGAGGTACCACTGTATATATATTGCATTTCTAGTTTGTAAATTGATTTCCAGTCTTGCATAATAATAGCTGCCATTAGTTTCAAGGTGCCATAGAATTCTTCCTCTACCGGTGAGCAGGACACTATTCACAGATGGAGAACAAAGGCTGTGCTGTAGTGACTTGGTGAATGCCACACAATGAGTCCATGGAGGAAGTGAAACTTGAACTCATATCTCATGTATTTCACCAACCCTAATCTTCTACAGTAGGGAGGGGAGGGAGAGAGAAACAGGAGGAAGGAAGGATAGAAACAAGATGAAGGGAAAACTTCCCTCATCTTTCTGATTCCTTCCCAAGTCATCCATCCACCTCTAACTAGTTATGGAAAAGTTGCTTGGGCGGGGGGGGGGGGGGACTTGAAACCACCCAGAGCTCTTCCTGAGGTCAAAGCAGAGTTTCCAGTGTCAACATTGGAGCCTAAGCGTTGATGCCCTGTATTGGTCGGCTCTGTCCTCATTTTTGTTATCTGTTGTGTCTAACTCCTAGTGGGATTCTGCACATGTGCAGAGAAAGCAGACAAGTTATTATTGCGGTAGAATTTCTGAAAAACTCAGCTCTCTTATCCCTTTTAAAGCAAGGTTCTAAGCCCTTAAAACGGTAAAGATAAACCTAGAGATTTGGAGGCACTCTACAAAATCTCTGATGTCCGGGTTGAGGCTTCAGTGCCCTGCTAAGGATCCTTGCTACTCCCAAAGCAGAACAAATTAGTCAGTTTGTGTAACTACATATTTTGTAGTATGTTTAGTATGTGTTTGTGACATGTAAGGAATTGGTAAGTATGCGTTTATGTTGTAGAAAGCAATATTCTGTTCTTAAGAGAAGGTTTGAGCTAGATCCAGAACAGGAAATCAAGTCAAGCTGAGGGACTGTGCACCAAAATTTGTTGGAAGAGCGATGTGCTTTCTCAAGAAAAACATACTGTACCACAAATGCATACAAAACATCAAGTTGGTTGATAAGCAGACTATGTTTCGTCACCATGCAACCCCCAAACCTCAAAATCAAGAGACAGAATATGCTTATCTCAAATCTAATGAATGAAAGACCAGTGACAAAAAATGCTACTTGTTTATTCATTGAGTTCCTCATGTATCTAGCAATCCGCATAACAGAATGACTCAGAGAGTCTCTTTTGTGTCTCTTCCAGCACCTATGTTAATTACCAACCTAGCTGACTCAGCGCTATCCTTGCCTCTGAACACTTAGTAATCTCTGTGTGTGAACTGCATAGCACATTGAGTCCTTGTGTAGGCACTGCTGCAATAAACATTTTTATTATTAATAATTATGATAATGAAAAGTGTTCTCTATCAATAATGTTTCACTGACCAAACTGTTCAAATCCTACAAGGTTCTGTCTACTGATTTTAAAGCACTGCACTCAAATGGATTTGCTTTATTTTCCATTTCAAAGAGTTTTACAATCCTTATTTTGTCCACCTGCACAGCAGAGTTGGGCATTAATATTTTACATTCCTAGATCTTATACAGATTTGTTCAAAGTGACCTTGTAAGACCAAGTCCGTGCAAGGATCTGAACACAAGCCAATACTATATTTTGTTTTCTATACTACATGGGATCTCAGTAATAATTTAGGTAAGACCCTCATCATCCAATCTGTTATGTGATAACCAAGTGATGTTCTTCCTCACAAATTTATTCCAGCACTCTTAAGCTTTTCCATACCAATAACATTTTCAGAATAATGATTATATGCTATGATTGAAATGACCCCCCCCCCAGGTAGTCCAACTTTAGCATTTGTTCTATGCCTCAAAATGCTTACAGGTAGCTCTGTGACAGGCAGATTCTTATGTCTCAGCAATCAAATCTCTAGTTATTCCCAAGAAAAGTTAAGGAACTAGCTGCAGTATCAGGGTTCAGGGCCAGGAGCCCAGTAAGGGTGCATATATTATTATTTTCATAACTAGAACCAGAAAGGCCTAACTAGAAATCCATCCATAGCTGTGAAAACTCAGGATGGATTTAAGCTATTTGATAGGATGTTGCAGGGAAGTCTTAAACTGGGTCAGACCTTTTCAAAACAGACCTTGCAAAAAGAAAAAGAAAAACCCAGAGTTAGGGTTAGAATAGACACTGGTTCTGTTGCATTGCTGAATTACCACTTTAATTGAAGCTAGAGCAACTACAGCTATTTTGAAATGATTCCAGGTTTGCAGTTTATAAAGAAATATGATGAATCAGAGCAAAAATACGATTTAGGTGGACTCCTTATGCATTTCCTGGAAATGCAAGGCTGTTGCCAATTTGTTTTCACTTCTTCAACCAGAAAGCAATCAGTTTTGTTATCCTGTGCATGTGTGTTTTGAGTCAGGTACACAATAAAGTTATGATTCTTTGCTTCTCCCTTTCCTATATATTTGCAGAAACAATACAGTATGAGCAAGTACCAATATTGTGTCCAAACCAATTTCTCTTTACATGGTTTCTACCTATGAGCATAATTTCTCCCTTTGCATTTTGGCTTCCCTCCCACCCACCACTGGTTTTTTTTTGCTCAGGTTCTGAAAACAATTGTGATATTTTAACAGTGGAAGTGCTTGTCTCTTTAAGTGTCTTCGATAATCGCAAGGATCACTTTAACTTTGGAAGTGACCCCTTGCATCTGCACTCCTTTCATCTTATAGACAAGAACACTTGGGGATGGACTATTTCCTGGTGGGGAGGGGGAGGGGTGGAGCCGAGATCCTTTCACACAAGTCAATCACTCCAATTGGTTCACTCCAGATTTGAAACCAGTTCTAGTCTGAATGTGGGACACAGGCTCACAGCTGAGAAAGGGGAGCTCGCTACGCTTCCTGCTCCAGGATTTAAATGTCCAGGAAACAGCTTTGCAGAGAGAGGAGGAAGGAGCAGGAGCTGCTTAGGACGGGTTGGGGTCAACACCAGGGCTTTGCCCAACAAGCAAAGGTGAGTTGGAGGGAACTTCCGAAGTCTGCAAACCGGTTTCTGGAGAGAACGCTAAACCCCTCCAAAAGACTCCGCTGAATTCCAGTAAAGTAGGCCAGTGCAAACTCAAACCCAAGGAAGGCTTGAGCACCAGCCAGGTTATACAATGAGGGCTGCAAACCTAGGGAAAGATCCTGCAACCTTAGGAAGCAGGTCCCATGAACTCGGCAAGGCTGAGTAAACATGCACAGAGTTGCGCTGCGCGTTATTACCTCCCCTTTCTATATGCAGCTGCTTAATTCAGAGTCTCCTCCATTTGCTCCACGTCTTTGGTTTGCTGATCCAAATATCCACCCCCGCGCACTCCCTCTTTCAACTTCTCTCTCCAAGGATAGTCTTTTGTTAACAGAGGATCTCCTGAGGCAACTTTTGGCTGCCCTCTGCTAGGTCCCGCCCCACAAACCTCCCATTATCTTTTCAGCAGACCAGGGAATCCGTTTTGGGATTAACCCCTGGGCAATTTCCTTTAGGTTTTTGTTTTTTTAGAAAACCCTGTTCTTGTTTGAAGGATCATGTTTTTCCTTCCCTTCCCCCACCCCCTTTTTATTGGTGCCCTTATGTATCTTGAACTGGGTAACAACCTCTCACCAAGCTCATTCCCAAGTTTATTCCTGTGCGTCCACCATCTTTGGAAAGATGGCTTCTCCGCGGTACTTTGGGACGAGCGAGACTGGCCGACAGAGGGGGCACAGCGCTTAGTTCTTTGACTGGGCTTCACTCATGACCTCCTTTAAGATTGTCCTTGGACTGGAAGGAAACATGGAGTTTTCCAAGGCCCTGGCTGGCCGCGATCTGACTTCTGTGCTGTTGATGAAGATCTGGTGGGATCCAGCAAGAAGAACTCTTAACACCTGCGCTATACTTTTTGGGGTTTCAACTTAGAAGGCTTGCGTGCACTCAGAGAAACGTTGGGACTCGAAATGTTTTCTCTTTTTCTCATAATTTAATTCATTATACTGTTTTGTACTGTCTCTTCACCTCTCATGCCAGATCTGCAGCAGATGAGCTGCCATACCAGCCCCCCCCCATTTTTTTAATGCTACAAGCTTAACCATGTCTACTCAAAACTTAGTCCTATTGACTTAAGTAGGGCTTACTCCCAGGTAAATGGGGTTAGGATTGCTGTCTTAGTCCCACAGAATTGGATGGGACTCCTGACAAGCACATCCTGATGTGGCTGTATGGGATAAAGTAATTTTGGGGAAAATATGAAGAGGGGTTGTTTTGGCAGTAGGTTCCATTGGCACAGTTCTGTTTTGTCGTTTATGTGAGTTAGCAAAAGTGAGTTATATAAACTGGCGGGTTGAAGAAAAGTAAGGGGTAAACTAAATCAACTTTCTCAGTTCACACTTCTAATGAATAAAACATAGTCCTCGAAGATGCTGCAGGCATTGCCTTTTTGCTGTGAAAGATTTAGCATGGCTATTCTGCAATACTCCGACCAGGTCAAAAAGTAATGTCAGCAATAGTGCTCAAGTATTCCGAAATGTACTTATTTTTAGCTTTGGATGCTACCCCGTAACATGAAGTTTTCTTGGCAGCTGACAATAAAAAAGTAAAAAAATAAAGTGAACACAGGATAAAGCATAAAGGTGAAACTAAAAATCTCAAAATTGTGATATTTCCTCTCCAAAAAATAAAATAAAAAATATACATAAAAAAACTAAAACGCCCAGACAATGGAAATTATTTTAAAGGCCTGAAATATAGACTAAAAGTAGGAAGGTGTTCACCTGTATTAGCTGGAAATGGTACCATTTCCATAGAAGGGAGGAAGGAAAGAAAGTGAAATTGAGACTAATACTATAGTTTCAGGTTTCATTCTTGGATATGTTCAACATTAAACCAAAAAAAGCACTTTTAAGTGTATTCATTGTGTTTTCTGTATCTTCTATATTTAAGAAAGTGTCGAGTATCTGACAACAAAGTAAAATATTTGGTTAGTTCACTGGTTAAGAATCAGCATGAAAACTGCTTTTAAGTAGTTATTTAAATAAATAAATAAATAAAACCTTAATGTTAGGTGAGGTGTTTATACATGTGGGATGATTGACAAAACAGCTCTTCTCTTACACTTTTATCCTAGAACATCAGTGTAGGCCTTCAATTACAAAACTATTTTTTAAAGGCCAGCTAGCAGCCACTATTCAAAACCAAATGTTTTTTTAAAAGGCATTTTTGCAAAGTAGGCCGCAGACCAATCCTCCGGGCATCATGAGCTGTAGTCAAATAATGATGTTCAGCTGATAATATTTGACCAGTTTGATTGGCAGGCCAGCCCTACCTCATGACAACTACAGCAATATTATCAGCATGGGTGAAATGGTAATTTGGCGTGTTTTTTAGGCAAAGGGATTTATACTTTTAGCACATATACCTACTGCAGAGGCTGTTATAAATGGTTAGATTGTTCAGTGCATAAAAGAACTAGTCAGCTGACTTGATATAGGCATGCTTTTGAGAAATAATGAAGGGTAGTTGGAAATACAAAAGGGTAGAGAAGGATATACAGCCATCCTAAATGGCACCCCTGGTTGGCTCCCCGGGGTTAAAACATTGCAATATATTTGAGTGCCATCTTTTCCTAAGAGAGAGAGATGTTTGATTCACTGCTATTGGCACTTGAAATGCCTTTTAGGGAGGAGGGGGGCCTGATAAATGAATAAGACATCCACCATGAACAGAACTGGATGTTGCAGTGTGTGCAGCTACCTATAGAACTGTGTGTGCCTTGTGCTGCCAGTCGTGCTGCTATTTAATGTCTGAAGGGTCGATTGTATACAGTGCTACCTCGGGTTAAGTACTTAATTCGTTCCGGAGGTCCGTACTTAGCCTGAAACTGTTCTTAACCTGAAGCACCACTTTAGCTAATGGGGCCTCCTGCTGCTGCTGCTGCCGTGCTGCACGATTTCTGTACTCATCCTGAAGCAAAGTTCTTAACCTGAAGCACTATTTCTGGGTTAGCGGAGTCTGTAACCTGAAGCGTATGTAACCTGAAGCGTATGTAACCCAAGGTATCACTGTATTACACACTTGACAGGGGAGTCAGGTGTTGTTGCATCCTGCTTTTGGGGCTGCTGCATTCACCACTCTTGCCAAGCTACTGTAATAATGAACTTTTAAAAGAACCTTAGGATTTGTATAGCCTTCTGTGACTATGCTTCAATTCCGGCTTCGTCCACCTCGGCCCTCCATATGTTTTCAGACTACAATTCCCATCATCCCTGACCACTGGTCCTGCTAGCTAGGGATCATGGGAGTTGTAGGCCAAAAACATCTGGAGGGCTGAGGTTGAGGAAGCCTGCTTTAATTAATGCCCTAAGAGATTCAGGATGAATAGAGAAGCTTTAAATTACCCCCAAAGTGGACCTGCATGGAAACAGAATAATGTCCCTCTGTACTGGGAAGAACTGGATAAAATTTACAGATATCCAGGATTTTGCATAATATTGGAAGCTATACTGTCAACTATGAGTTTGAATTGATGTGACCCTAAAAAACATGGCAGTATTGTAACATGAAGCTGTAAGTAGGTTCTAAGGCCCAGGGGCCAGATCCGGCCCAATCGCCTTCTAAATCCGGCCCACGGACAGTCTGGGAATCAGCGTGTTTTTACATGAGTAGAATGTGTGCTTTTATTTAAAATGCATCTCTGGGTTATTTGTGGGGCATAGGAATTTGTTCAACCCCCCCCCCCCCCGCAATATAGTCCGGCCCCCCACAATGTCTGAGGGACAGTGGACTGGCCCCCTGCTGAAAAAGTTTGCTGACCCCTGTTCTAGGGTTCCCTGTGCCTTTTGTCCTGGAGCTATGATGACGAACCTGTCGCCCTCCGGAGGTTACTGTTACTTAACATTGGCCATACTGTCTGAGGCCAATGGGAGTTGGAGTCTGAGAACATCTGGGGGGCTACAGGTTCCCCATTACTGTCCTAGAATCTTGCTGTATGTTGCATGTGACCAGTGGCGTAGCGTGGGGGGTGCGGGGGGGGGGCCGGCCGCACCGGGCGCAACATCTGGGGGTTAGGGGGCGCAAATCCACGGGTTAGGGGGCGCAAATTACTTGCCTTGCCCCGGGTGCTGACAACCCATGCTACGCCACTGCATGTGACAAGACTTTTGTCCCCAAACCAGCCTCTGTGAATATATATTTTCCAGGACACCTTTGAGACCCTATTCTGTTGCTGTCTGAATGCAGATTTTAGTGCTTCTTCTGGTAAATATAAATAAAGGTTGTTACTGCCTAGCGCTAGGTCCTGTTTCTCTTCATTATTTTCAGCAGAAGGAAAAAGGATCTGCTATGCAAATATTTTGATCTTCTATGCTGGGTGCTAGGACCTAAGAATATCTGAGACGGAGGAGACTGGGAGTGTGAAATATAGCGTCATATGAAAATAGGCTTCTGCAGCTTGTAAAAAGTCTGGAATATAGTAGTACAGTCTGAGGTTGTCTCTTGAAAGAAGGCTTGCTGTTCTAAACAGATTAGCAATTAAAAGGTGCAGTGAGTAATTAAGTAACTAAAACACAAACTCAGATGTGAAGGCAGGGTGGAACAAATGGGTGCACTGACCCCAGAGCTGTGCTCCCCCCCCCAAAAAAAGATGTTTTTGGAAAATTTTAATTTGTGACATGACACACGATGAAAGCCCTAATAACCACAATGCACCACCACAGGAGCAATTAAGGAATAGGACCCTCTGAAAAAATAAGGGAATAAGGCAGGCGAGTTTGCAACAAAAACTTCATATGGAGGCTCCTGAATAGCCTACTAACTAAAGACTTCCCCTTCCTGTGGGTGGATTTTTCATGATCACAGTCACCCTATAATCACTTAAGTGAAACTGAAAAAACAGCCTATATGGTAATTGTGGGCTACATATAGACTCCACCCATTGTATTTTTCTTTGCTCTGCTTTCCAGTATGGGTTGTGTTCTCTACCCAGCCAGGCATTTTTTGTTTGCCTGCAGTATAAATTAAGAGTGTGTTTATTATGCAGTTCAGGTGAAATAAAGAGAAAACTTAAAAGTGATCTGAAAAAAATATCCCATGAGTTACCCTTCACTCTTTTAAAACATTCATTATACTCACAAGCGTGGTAGCAACCTTTTATTCTTTTTATTGAGTACTTGGTGGCAAAGGATGATGATTATTTAATAAATTTGTATAAAGGATGAAAACAGCCCTAGAGGAATAGAAACACTTCTGAGCACACTACAATAAGCTGGCTGGCTGGCTGAGGCATAATTTCTGATTTTCCCAGTGTGTGCAGCTTAGCAAGAGGCCTTTTCAGGGTTTCAAGGCAGGAAAAATCAAGCCAGTAAGCAGTTTCAAAAATCATTTGCTTTCCATAATTCCTGGACCAGTTAAAAAGTTTCCCCTTGATTGCCCGACAGTAAGGAAAATCTAAAGGTCAGGAACAAAACTAGAAGGAGGGACTCTCAGGGAAACGTTGGCTTTAGATCACTGGGGGCCAGATTTTGGGGCTGCTGCAAGACCTGATTTCATAGAAGCATAGAGTACAGAATTGTGGAGTTGTAAGGGACCTTGAGGGTCATCTAATCCAACCCCCTGCTATGCAGGAATCCTGCCACAGCCATACCTGGGTGGGCTTGAACCACCAACCTCCTGGTTAACAGCCAGGCTCACTGACCCATTTATTTTTAACTAGAATACAATAGTCTCGGTAACTGAGGCCAAATGCCAAAGAAAGTGCATGTGGAAATGCTGAATGTGTGACAGCGTCATTGTCTGAACTCTTCTGTGGTTTTCAGGATGATCCAGCGACACCAGCTGGTGCAGTCCGTGCTTCAGGAACTGCAAGAGGCGGCCGAATGCTTTGGGCTGGAGGGACTCACCAGCGCAACCCTAGAAGCCGAGAGGACTTTGTCCTCGTTCTCCTTACCTGGCTACCGTGAGAGGCCGTTCCAGGAAGAGCTGGAAGTTGACCGGGTTGCCAAAAGCCTCTACCCAGAAGATGCCCCCTGCAATATGCTGCCTTTGGTTTGCAAAGGCGAAGGGAATCACCTGTTTGAGGCTGCCAGCGTGCTGCTGTGGGGGAACACCAGCCTATGCCTGGAGCTGCAGGTGCGCACAGCGGTGGAGATGTTGCTGCACAAGCAGTATTACCTGCACGGCATGATCGATTCCAAAGTGATGTTGCAGGCAGCTCGCTACTCCCTTTGCACGGAGGAATCCCCTGAGATGACTAACTTGCCCTTGGCCATCCTAGAGGCCATTTTTGATGCGGACATCAAAGCCACCTGCTTCCCTGGCACTTTTGCCAACATGTGGCACATGTATGCCCTGGCGTCGGTGCTGCAGTGCAACATCTATTCCATATACCCCATGAGCAACCTAAAGATCCGGCCGTACTTCAACCGACTGATCCGACCCAGGGGGTGCGGCTTGCAAGTTTCCACGCTGCATATCATGTGGTCAGGGCAGCAGCTCTCGTCCCAGCTGTTCAGAGCTCAGTACTTTGTGCCTGTGGTCGGCCTCGAGGAGCTGGAAGCCACAATCCCAGCTCCAGAGCCTCCCGTGCAACCGGTGAATACCTTGGAGCTGCTGCCTCAAGATCCCCAGGTGACTCATTCGAACCTATGCATCACCAAAAGTACTTTCTATCGATGGAAGCGCCAGTCTCAAGAGCATAGGAAGAAGGCGGCTGCCAGATTTGCGGCCAAACAGTTCCTGCAGTCCTGCTTCCGAGAGGGCAAGGTGGTCCCTCTTCAGCACTTCCGGCAAATGTTCCCAGAAATCTCTCGCTCCACTTACTATGCCTGGAAGCACGAGATGCAAAACGCGACAAATGCCAGGGCCTCTTCCCCTGCGGAAGTTGTGCTGCCAAAGGATCCTCAGGTGCACAAACCAGAGAATCTCCCTGCATGCAAATATGGTGTAACAAAGTCTGAAGGAGGCCTAGGGCCCAAAAGTCCGCTCTTGAATTCCAACCAAAATGGGACTTCCATGCAAGGAGCCAAGTCTTACCTGGAGAGGTGCATTTCCATGAATACTGTTCTGCCCTACAGGAGCTTCAAGTGCTGCTTTCCTGGCATCTCCAGGTCCACCTACTACAACTGGAGAAGAAAGGCCATCAACGAGAACCCCAGCTTCATGCCTTCTCAGCCTGTTTCCGTCAACCAGAATCCCCTTATGAACAAGAAGCCATTCCTGCCATTCAAGCCAGGGAGCCTCCCTAGTGAGAAGATGATCAATGGACACCATCCAGGGTCCTGTATTACCATGCGCATCAACCCATCTCTACACATCTGGCAAAAGCACCTTCGCCACTTGGCCAAGAAACGCGTCTGTCAGTGGAAAATTCCCTTCTGCAAGTTCCGCCTGCGTTACCCAAGCCTTTCTTCCACAGCCTATTGGTTTTGGAGGAGAAGCGGCAGCCAAGCAACCAAGAAGCGCGGCCTTACCCTAAATGGGCTTTCCGAAAACTTTGAAAAGAAAACCGCTGAGACTAGTGGGAAGGCAGAACTTGAACTGCGCCCACTGCAGCAAAAGGAGAGTGCTCTAGTGCTTGTAGACAAGCAGCCTCCCAAGCCCTACAGTGCCGTGATACCAGGCTACCAAATGGCAGAGAACAACAGCATGTTTGTGATGGATGTGATTGCCACGGCTCAGTTCAAAGCCCAGGCCAAGCTGTTTCTCCAGCAGCGCTTTGAGTCAAAGACCTTCCCAACGTACAAGGAGTTCAGAGCTCATTTCCCCCTGACGGCACGTTCCACTTACTACATGTGGAAACGTGCCTTGCACGATGGACTGACGCTGGTGGATGCCTGAGGCTAGTCACGACCCTTGCCAGTCTGCTATTGGAAGTTGCTGTCATCTCTTCAGTGGGAAATGCAACCTCTCTCAAGTAGTTATTTTTGTCTCTTTTATTTTCTTGGTTTCCAGAGTTGGAGACCAACTTTGCAAAGTCTCAGCCGCTGGAGGAGTGGAAAAAGGCAGGGAGGATGATGGGGATGAGGTGCTGCTTTTTTTGTTGGGCTCCTGAGTTGCCCATAATGAAATATATGCTTTTCTTCTTCTTGGTGAATAGGACAAATAAACTTGGTGGTGGTAGAGAAGGGGAGTCTCTGGGATCTCTAATGCTGCTGTAGGTGGACTGTGAAATGTGCCTTATTTCTTTAATGTGATTGTGAGCCACAATCTTAAGGGCAGTGAATTACGCCCAGGTCCAGGTGTGCACCCTGTTTTGTTCTTTATTAAAAAAAAAATCAGGAAAGGAATACAAAGGAAACAAAAACCCTAGCATCACCCTCCAGAGTCCTCAAAAAAGGTGGCAGTGACTGGCTCAAGGATAGTAATATTGTAGAGGCATCAGATGGCAAATAAAACAAATGTATATCTTGTGCTGACAGTGACATATACCAGGAAAACTGAGAAGAAGTACAAGGAGGAGTCTTCAGTGAAAACAGATCAACAAACGATAGACGCATGTCTTGAAAGGTGTGCACTCTGTTAGTGAGCTGGATTCAGCCACTCCACTCCTAGGCATAATACATGTTCTATGTTGCACAGCATAAAGCTGCAAAATCTCCTGTCAGTTAATGTGTGATACAAGTGGAAGAAATTCATTAAAACCTCAAACATGGAAATAAAAACTGTTGCAGTGTATTATGATAGAGGAATTCTAAACTCCCCAAACCAGATTTAGAGATACGGTAATTTAGAGAGCAGGGCCCAATTTGGAGACATGATGTAGATTAACCAGACCCAGGTTATGGGAATCTTCCTCTTTGCCTGTTTTCTGAGCCATGTTGAAACTGGCAGAGGCAATAGGAGCAGCCAAGGCAAGCACAATTTGGGAGGAAGGAAGGGCATACATGCTTATCTTTCCTGGCACATCCCAGCCCACATAGAAGAAGGTGGGCAGCCATGATGTGGCACTGATCTGTGAAATTTGTAGCTCTCAAACTTTGACTATTTCCCACAGTAAAAATGTGTGCTTTTGTTTCAGTTACTCTGGGAAATATTAATGCACAATCCAGAAATGGGTGGTCCTTCTTTTTTAAACCCTTCTGTGCCATGTGCACCCCCTGAGTCACCCACAAAGCTCCTGTCAGTTTGGAAACATTCACACGTGGTTTCTGAACAATATGACATTGAGAACTGAATACATATTCTGCTTTTCTTCTTCCTGGGAAGGAAGTGTGCTACATATTTCTCCTTTTAAAATGCTCCCTGTGTGCATGAGCACCCCCCCCCATTGTTCTAGAACAGAAGCGGATGACATTTTTCTGCTGCTTTTTCTTTTGAGCAACCTTCCATGCCAGTAGTGGGTGAGTACAAAGGCAAAAGTGGGCAAAGGAACAAACGTGGATTTTACCTTTCTACAGCAGCTTAGTTTTCTACACACACACACACACACACACACACACACACACTCCTTTCTGTTCTCCATCCAGAGCAAGCAAAAAGCATAGTTTGGAGTTCAAAGATGCCTTCCAGCCAGGCACAAACATTCCATGATGCTGCAAAGGATGAACCAGTGAGAGATGGGGCCTGGGGGGAAGAAGAGGTGTGCCTTGGCAGGGGAGTGTGGTCTGGGCAAAGACCTGAAGGTCAGCTAGAGAGGCCTGGAGGACTGCACTTGGCCCCTGCCTGAATTTCTTCATCCCTGTCCTACAACTATCAATAATCTGCTATGCTAAATGCTCGAGCAGGTCAGGGGACGTGACTGACAAGCCTAAAGACAACAATGTTTAGATATTCATGAAGCACAGAATGTTTCCATATAACTTCCGACTAATTAGTGCCCATTTGCAAAAGGGTGAGCTGGGTTGAGTTGTCCTTCACAGTGAGTTCCTATACATTTGTACCTTGGAAGTTGAGTGGAAGTCCGTTCTACTTTTAAAACCAAATCGTGGCTTCAGAAGCTGCGGAAGTCCCATTGGACGTTCAGGTTCCAGAGAAAGTTCACAAACTGGAACAATCACTTCTGGGTTTCCGGTGTTCGGGAGCCAAAATGTCCAAGTTCCCAGGGCGGTTGGGAGCCAAGGTACGACTACAAGGTCGCCAACGTGTGGCCCTCTAATGTTGGATTACAAGCCTGGGGTGGATGGGGAGTTAGGAGAGGGGTAGTACCTCTGGTGCAAGACAACATCACGCTCCTTCTGGGGTAGCTTGTCCATCTTTGGTCCCCACCCTGCACTCAGCTCTCCACTAGAAGATGTCGGCATGTGGCGGCGGCCACACCCCAGAAATGGCTTCAACTGGCTAGCTAAACCAGGTTAGGGTAGCCAATGAGTCTCAATCCATTGGTGAGTTAGGACTTGCCCTGCATGCAAATGCAGGATCCGGCAGACCAAAAAGTGGGTCCTATGGTCAAGAAGGCGGTTTTGCACGTGCTGTAGAGGGAAGTGAGGGGGCTTGTCCGCTTGGGAAGGTAGCCTATCTAGGAGAAGGGAAACTGACCCTAACCTTCCTCTGCCTTGTGGGACTTTTTCAGGAGACGAAAAGGCTAAGTAGTAAAGCCTACACACATCTGGAGTGGAGTCCCTAAGTTAGTTGGATGGCATCTTGCATGCCTGCAGCCAGACTGGTGCCAAACATTGCTCTGCTTTCCTTTGGAGCCCTAGAGAGGGGTCTTGTTTTCTGGGCAGCCCAGGACCTCCATAAGCACTGCCCAGACTTGTGCCCCAGAGAGGTCACTCCAGTTTGACTTTGTCACTGAAGGCACACACTATTGTCTCCCAAGGCAGACGGATGCCAGCAACTGCCCTCGCCCTTCATCATTGAGCGGGCTGGGGTTGATGGGATTTTGGAGTCCAACAGTATCTGAAGTGCCACAGGGTAGCTACTCTTGCTCTAAAATCTTACATAGTTCTTCATTGTCGAATTCCTAGAATTGTTTTCGTCATTGATACCAAATGGTAAATTTTTTTCACAAGTAGCATCTGATCGGACCCAGCAGGTGGCACTCTTGTAGTGCGGGATTGATAAATGCTTGCTGCTGGTTTTTTAAATGCACAGTTCTCTTACTTCCATTTCCTCTCCTGCTCCTAGATAATTTTTCTGTATATACAAGAAAAGAGAGCTACGTATGTCTGCCTGTTAACAGCTATTGGGACTGGAAATACTGTTTTCGGCGCAGCATTTGTACAGCTCAGCCCACTCCAAGGAACAACATGCTGTGCTGCTTCCTCCTACATTTATGTGCCCAATAGGGAGCGGAGCTATATTGTGTAGTTGACAATAACACTTGGCTGGCTTCCTTTAGTAAGTGGATTTGTCCTTTTGGGAAAATGGTACATTTTCCATAGGCTCTTAACAGGCTATTAACATGGTTGCAGTCCTTAACAGCATTGGACCAGTTTACCTACGAGATTGCCTTACGCCGCATATGCCATCGAATCGTTTAGTGTGGCAGCACCTGCAAGCAGGTGCCTTCACTGTACCCTTTTTGTCCCCTGCTTAAAACATTCTTGTTTAGACAAGTCTATCCAGCTGCTTAGAAGGCTGAGGTGATTTTAATCCGTTTTAGTATTTTCACTTTTAGTTGTGTTGTAATTTTTAAAAATCTTTTTGTAAACTGCTCTGAGGTGGTGGTGGTTGTTTTTACAATTGAGCTGTGTATAATTTTTATGAAATCAATCAATAAATTTCAGATCTCGGAAGTATGGGAAGCTGTATGTCTGTATGTAGGGGCATGGTTTGGTACTTAAAAGAGATTTGAAGCCCAAATTTCCATAAACGGGGAGTGCCTCTGAGGAAATTAGAGTTGGTGGTTGTCTGTAGTCTCACTGCCCTGTAAACAAAGTTGTTTTTAAAGGGAGGGGGTGAAGGAGGGAGAACTGGGTTGCCCCAGTCCTGCTTCTGCCTACCTGTGTCTCAAAGAGAAGAACTGCAAAAGGCCTCTCGGTATGGACTTGCTTGAACTTTGGTCTGTTTCCCCTGGTGCTCTTCTCACAGTCTTGTTGTATTTCATGCCACAGAGAACCAGATGGACACAAAGTCTGCAGGGCAAAGACTAGCTCTGCAAGGGGTGCCGAAAGTGACCCCCCAAGGTCCTCGATTGAAGTCTGGTGAATGTGGGGCTATTCAGCTCAGCCTATTCCTTTCTGCTGTGGTTTTTTACTTTGCCCAAAATTCAGCACCAAGGGGGAAAAAAAGATGCAGGCCCGATGTCCTTTACTCAGAAATAAGTCTTACTGTGTTGTGTTCATTGAGCTTCGCTCACAGGTGAGTGTGCATAAAATTGCAGCCTAATTCCACGCAACCTTCCACAATGATGGTTTAAACAAATCTGCATGCTATTACATGGTTCACCCTCCCGGCTGCAAAAAATCTGGCTTCTGAGAGTTTCTTAGGCTCAACCATTCTTCAGCATATGGATACTTTAGCTTGAGATTCCTGCATTGCAGGGGGTTGGACTAGATGACCCTTGGGGTCCCTTCTGTTATGTATTGAAGTTCTCACCCTGGCCACCAGGGGTATTGTGTACAGTGGTACCTCGGGTTACATACGCTTCAGGTTACATATGCTTCAGGTTACACACTCTGCTAACCCAGAAATAGTGCTTCAGGTTAAGAACTTTCCTTCAGGATGAGAACAGAAATCGGGCTCCAGCAGTGCGGCGGCAGCAGCAGGAGGCCCCATTAGCTAAAGTAGTGCTTCAGGTTAAGAACAGTTTCAGGTTAAGAACAGACCTCCAGAACGAATTAAGTACTTAACCTGAGGTACCACTGTATATAGTTGTCACTGAAGTCCACATAAGTTAATTTAGGCGGGAAACCCAGGGTTGTTGTTGTTGCAATGTTGACAGCCGGCTGCCTACAAAAGCAGGCCAGCTGAGCTGTTTGCAGTTCAGTTCAGTTCCAGCTTACTTATAAAGAATTACTTAGAGAAATCTCTGTGTCGTCTGCTATGTCCACCCACTACTTAATACCTTCCAACTCTACACTTCTATGATTCTATGTCTTTAAAGGTCTGAGGATTCCTGGCTTTGTGTGATTTTTGCCTTTGATTGCAGTCCTCTGACACCAAACCCTCAGGTAAGTGGTGGGCCCACTGTGTGCATAGGATTGCACTGTAAGCATTAGTATTAAGAGATACTTCAAGGCCATGATGTTCGGAAATAAAATAGGGGGAATTCTTACATTAAAAAAGAATACAGTCTCTTTTTCTCAAGATTATACCTACTACTATGAGGACCAGAAACATAAAAACTTTTTTTTAAAAAATGATCCGATGTATTTCATGCCTAAGTGAAAACAATGGTATTGTGAAAATCCAGGGTGGGAGAGCAGAAATAGACTTTTTTAAAAAATGATATTTTTATTTTTTAAGGCAAGACAAATTCAGGACATCACCCCAAAAAGGCATATAGAGGTGCTGCTTTCTCTTTAAGAAATGCACCTACTAGCGCCATCCTTCCACAGGGGAAGGTGTCTCTGGTTTCAAGCTGGGAAATGCCTCATGCAAATAACATAAAAGCAACCCTGCAAGATCAGACCAAACAAGAGTTCAAATCCTTGGAAGCAAACAGCAGACAGAACAATTACTTGGGGTTTTTGGCTTTCTACCAAACTCCTTTCACTCAGCCCCTGAAACCACACAGAGCAGCCTTAGGGAATCCAACTTTTAAT
This sequence comes from Podarcis tiliguerta, assembly GCF_965153285.1. Lineage (NCBI taxonomy): Eukaryota > Metazoa > Chordata > Lepidosauria > Squamata > Lacertidae > Podarcis > Podarcis tiliguerta. Next base: position 104,052,430 of record NC_139534.1, read on the forward strand.
TGATTTCATAGCAGTGTGAAATTATCATTTTACATGCTTTGTTCTGGCAATGGCACATATGCCTGGACCCTTAATAGTGAAATGCCCATGTGCAGTTATTCCAGGTGGTTTCTGTAATTTTGTAAACTAACTGGGTTTACCCCCAGCACACCTTCTCAGTGTCCCTATTTTCCAGGGACAGTCCCAGATTTACAGAAGCTGGCTTCTGATTTGATCCCAGAATGTTCCACTTTTCCTTAGGATGTACCTATTTTCATCACTGACATGTCGGAGAGTATTGAGTTATGCAACCCCTGAGCCAAGGAGATACGTAACTGAGGACTGAGGATTGGAGTGATCATTCTGTGATCTTATGGCAGTGGACAAAAGTGTATTGTAACTTTGGAATAAATAAAATAAAAAAGAAGATAAGTAACTGTACAACCTTTAGAAGACCTCTGAAGGAGCCTTGTACAGAGAAGTTTTTTAAAATGATTAATCATGTGTTTATAATTAAGAGAGCCAGTGTGGTGTAGTGGTTAAGAGCAGTAGTCTTGTAATCTGGTGAACCAGGTTCGCGTCTCCGCTCCTCCACATGCAGCTGCTGGATGACCTTGGGCTAGTCGCACTTCTTTGAAGTCTCTCAGCCCCACTCACCTCCCAGAGTGTTTGTTGTGGGGGAGGAAGGGAAAGGAGAATGTTAGCCGCTTTGAGACTCCTTCGGGTAGTGATAAAGCCGGATATCAAATCCAAACTCCTCCTCCTTCTTCTATACGGTATGTTGGAAGCCACTTGGGTTGGCTGGGGCAACTCAGTCAGATGGGCGGGGTATAAATAGTAAAACATCAACAACATTTTCATCGGAGAAATGTTGGAGGGCATGCCCCAGGCATGTAAGAGTGTAACTTGTGTTATAGTTGGTGCAGCAGAAGAGTATGCGCAGCGGAAAGCTTGGGGGTTGGAAAATGCCTACATAACCGCAAAATCTGCATTGCTTAGGGCTGTGCTACAATATAGGTACTGGAAAGCCGTATAGTTCTTATAGATGGGCAGAGAGATCTAGGATTCAACATGAAGAAGCCTTTTGCAGCTCTGGAAAGAAGGTGGCTTTGAGCTAGTACCAGCAGCACCTTCTCACTCACTGAGGCTGCCTGCATCAAGGGAGTAATTGGAGTAATTAGTTCCCAGCGACTTCTCACAGGTGAATTCCTCTGGGGGAGCAAACTGGTAATTACTCTAGAATGATTATCCATGTCTGTAAACTCTGCGCCGGAGGCTCTGTAAGTTCATCTGTTTGCTGCAGTGGCAGAACAGCTGCTATAAAATTGACATCTGGACTCCCAAGTGAGCTGTTATCTATTTCTGTATTTTATTTCTCTGGGACCAGGAAAGAGAAAGAGGCTGAGTAATCTGACACCTCATTGCTGCCCCCCACAATATGAGCCCCAATCCTTGATCCTACTGAGTCCCACTCCCAGCCAGGCTGGTTTGCTGAAGACTGGAGTGTGCACATGTAATGTTGGTGGGTAGCATATGAATCTGTCTTCCCAGGGATACTGTGCCTTCTCTGCACCGGCTTGCAGAGTTTTGCATCTTTCCCTGGGAACAAATCCATAACACATATCTTAATATTTTATTTATATGTTTCCTAAAATTTATACATCACTTGTAAAAAAAAACAAAACACACCCCAAAAACCTCAAAGTGGTTTACAAAGAGATAAGATAAAATCAAGAAAAAATTACAACCTTACTTTAAAACATACAAAAAGTACTAAACCAGATTAAAATTATCTCAACTTTCTAAGCACCTGGACAGGCTTTTTGAAACAAGAATGTTTTTAGCGGGTGCCCAGAAGAGTGCAGTGAAGGTGCCTGCTTGAGATCAATAGGCAGGGAGTTCCACAGATGAGGAATGAATATTACGTGGTACCTGTAACAATGTCATTTCTGCAGATTGAAGCAATCAGATGGGCACATAGGGGGTAAAGGGATCCCACAGGTAAGTTGCTCCCAAGTTGCTCAGGTCTTTATACACCAATAGTAACACCTTGAACCTAGGCTGGCAGCAAATCAGCAACCAGTGCAGGTCTCTGAGCACAGGCATGATTTGCCAACAGGGTCTCCTATCAGCAATCATGCTGCAGCATTCTGCACCAATGTGGAAGCTTTTGAATCAAGTCCATAGTAATCCAGCCTTGAAGTAACCGGCGCATGAACTACTGCTGCCAAGCTTTCATAGTCCAGGAATGATTGAAGCTGTTGTACCAGTCACAGCTGGTGAAAGGTGCTCCCAGTCACTGAAGCTACCTGAGCCCCAGACTGCAAACCTGCTCCTTCAGGGCATGTGCAACCTCATCCAGCACAGGCAATTGACTAATTTCTCATGCAATTGACTTTATCCAAATGTGTTTTCCCGAGGCCCTAAGCAGATGGTGCAGCAGTCAAACCTATCCCTTTGCTATAATTTTTTTTCACCATCGCCACATAGAATAACCTGCATCTAGACATACCAAAAGGGGTTGTGGTCCTTAGAGCCCCCCCCCCTTATTTTGCTTGGCTACTAGTATTGCACACTAGAGATGCAGAGATGGGATGTCACGTAGGCCACCTAGTTCCCTATCTTCCTCTTACAAGTGGCCTGGTATTCAGAAGAAGTTACAAGAAATCCCCTGGGTGATAATTATAGATTACCTTGGCTGGGAGCTAGCATGCGCCTTTAAAAAAAAAAAACTTGGTGGATGCTGCATAGCCTTCTGTTGAAAGATTTATTGCATATTCTCTCTGGCAAACGCACATAGAATTACTTATCACTGTTGTCAGTCCTTTCCTCTTACTCTTTTGGCATTTAATTATTCCATTATTTTATTCTGTGTTTCTCCTATCAAGATGTCAAACACATGCTTGTCTTTCTTGGATACTCAGACTTGCTTAGCTTCAGAAAGTTTGCTTCATCGTGTGCCTTCAGCCTATGCACGGGGAGCCACATGCTAGCTCTCTTCCTTTGGGAAATTTCTGGCATCCCAGCCCTACACACGATCTGCCAAGAAGTAAGCCCCACTGTGTTAAATGGACTTAAGTGTGTGTAGGAGAATTGTAGCCCAGGCTATTAATTTTGGATTTTAAAGACCTTTTGAGGCCGTATTATTTACAATTGATAATAGCAGGGTGGGAAAATTAGTTGAATAATGTGGACTAGTCATCTGTGCCAATTTTTTACAACCACCTTTGGGCAACATAATTTTTAAGAAACAAAAATGGAGGACGGAAAGGGTACATCGGAGTTAAATAGCGGGGGATGACTTGCTTTTGTGAAACCCATGCTTGGTCTTAGTGATCACAGCATCCTTTTCTAAGTGCTGACAGACTGACCATCTACTTACCTGTTCTAGGACCTTCCCTGGTATCAGTGTCAAGCTCACTGATTGGTAGATCATCCATGACAGATGGCCAGCCAACCTCTGCTTAAAAACTCATTTATCCCAGGAGCATGGTTGTCACCAGGGACCCAAATATGAATGCTCCTCTGCACAATTAGGCAAGTGTGGGAACCTTGCCAAAAATGAGGGGGCTTGAAGGCTTTTAAGTGATTGGTCTGGATTGCTCTTATGCTAGACACTTCTCAGCTTGGCCATTCTTCCGCCTTTCCTGTTTTCTTACTGAAATTTTGTCTTTGTTGTGATTTTGGAGTGATGCATGCCTATGCATCTGCTCACTTATCCTTTGTTTATCTGTTAATTTCTCTCTTTTAATCATACTAAGAAGCTAAACCTTTTATTTCACTATCGGAGTTCAGCTACGTCACAATCCAAATGTGATGTTTTTCTACCTCTGCTTTCTCTTACCCCTCTTCTACCTCCACCTTTTGTTCCAGTAATCCGGAGGAGATAGTGAATATTTACAGGATTCTTTCTAGGAGAGTGAAGACTGAAACGTAAACAAAATGTGACAAGTGCTGGCTTGGATGGCACTTAATTGTAATGTTTTAAATGTTTTAGAGACATGATATGACGGGATCCAAACACTTTTGGATAGAAAATATCCAAGTTACAGGACCAAGCAGAAGAAAATCTGCTGATTCCATTGGAAAAGTTGGCTTGACTGTTGTGATGATTGTTAGGATATTTCCGTTCCACCTTAAAAGGGAGCAGGATGTTTGTGTCACAGCCTGCATATTTCCTGTTCACAGGATGTTTCTGTTGTGTCTTTGTTTTCGTTTCTCTCTCTGTGCCGGAACACTGAAGCAGGCAGTCATGTTTTTCTTTGTTCTGACCAACGATGAATAAAGTTGTAAATATATATATATATATAAAATTCTGCCTGCTTCAGTGTTCCAGCACAGAGAGAGAAACGAAAACAAAGACACAACATAAAATTTCTAAGCTGCGACCAAGAACAGCTCATCTTAAAACATTGATTCAAGGCAGGAGAGGTTTAGGACCAGAGTTTTCCTTCTCCTAGATTGGCTACTTTCCCAGGCTGATGAGCCCCATCTGCCTCTCATTTCCCTCTGCAGCACGTGCAGAAACTGCCTTCTTGATTGTTGGACCCACTGTTTGCCTCATCCGCTCAGTCCACTGGAGCCTGTCTTCACATGCAAGGGAAGCCCCTAACAGCTGAGGGTTTGAGACTCATCGGCTACCCTCACTTGGTGTAGCCAGCCAATCAAAGCCGTTTCCCAGGGTGTGGCCGCTGTCACATGCTGACAGAGGAGCCACAGGTGAGAGAGTGAATACCAAAAGAGGGAAAATATCCGAGAAGGAGCATGACTTGTTCCCTACCAGAGGTACCACCTCTCCCCTAACACCCTATACACCCCACAGACCTGATAACATGGCATTGGCAAGAGGCACTGTGCAAAACACAGTGACTGGGTATATAAGAGATTATCTTTTAGGTAGCCTAGTCTCAAACTGTATGGAGTTTTGTACACCAGCACATAGAACTTAGCTTGATAGCTAATTGACAAATTTTGCAGTAGCATAACAGTGGTGATAGCCTGCCCCAGTGAGCAGCCAAGTTGCTGCATTTTGCACTAGCTGCAGCTTCTTGGCCAACCTTCAGGGCAACACTACATAGAGCGCACTGCAGAATCCTGGCTGGAGACTACCATCACATGGATGACAGTGGTCAAGCTATCCTGGCTGAGAAATGGCCATAGCTGTCCTTCTAGCCAAAGCTGGTAAAAGGCACTCCCAGCCATGGAGGTCACCTGGGGCTCCTGATTTTTGTGAATTTGGGTTTGCCACCATCTGGGTCTGCCATTGTCTCATGCAGGAAGCCATTCTGGTCAGAATGAAGCTGAATGGTCATAGAAATCGCCTGCCGTTCAATCCAGACATATGCTGTTCCTGCTGGATAACGTTGCCAGATTTAAAATAAAATGAAGGACACCTTGCATCTGTGTTGTTTAAAACAAGAGTCATCTATCCACCATGTTATGTGAAAAGTGGAAATAAGCGGCAGCCATAATATACAGGCATTTGATGCCCTAAAACGACCCTTTCCTATAACTAGCATCCTTTAACATAAAGGATGTTGGACAATTTCTGGCGACAGAAAGACTCCTGTGCTCAAACAGATGCACTAGTGGAAAGAAATATGCTTTCCCTGCCTTAGGCTTTGTCTATGCCTCCCTCTCTAGGGAGACTATAGCATCATGACATAAGCTCATGGTTAAACAACTGCATGAGGTCTCTAGACAGTAACAGGACATGTTGATGCCAAGCTTAGATGCTGATTTTCCAATGATTTGATCCGGGACTGACAGGTGCTCGTAGGGTGCTTGGGGGCTCCAGTCAAAAGTATTTTTCTCTATACTTTTGTCCATATTGCAGTTTAGTCCTTTTCCATTACTGGGCATTTTAGACCCTGAACATAACACTAAAAAGGAGCAGAATAATTCCCTTTTGCTTTCCCAACCATATTTACCAGCTCAAATGGCACGTCTGCATTTTTACAATTGACCGTGGAGCTGTACTACTTGCTGTTGTGCTCAGATGTTGTGCTTGCAGGTTTCCCACAGGCATCTGGTTGGCCACCACTGTGAGAGCAGGAAGCTGGACTAGGCAGGCCACTGGCCTGATTCAGCAGGAAGTTCTTGTGTTTCCTGCATTGCCGTTGGTTGCTAGCAGAGAATTTGCATGGTTCCTGCTGACCTGATGAAGCGAAGAGTCAGAAGTCTTTTGGCTTTGTACAGGGCAGGATTTAGGTTTGATGAGGCCCTAAGCTACTGAAGGTAATGGGGCCCTTTATATGTCCAGCTGTCCTTTGTCAACAACAAATGGTCACTGTTTTTTGTGTTGAATATATGCTATATGCCCCTTCATGGATCACTGCCTTGCCGTGGCGAAGGGGCTTGAAGAACTCAGAGAAGCTATGAACTATGCCGAGCAGGGCACCCAAGATGAACAGGTCATAGTGGAGAGTTTGGACCAAACGTGATCCACCTGGAGCAGGAACCGGCAAGCCACTCCAGTATCCCTGCCAAGAAAACTCCATGGACAAAGACAACAGGCATATAAAAGATATGACGCTGGAAGATGAGCCCCTCAGGTCGGAAGGCGTCCAACATGCTACTGGGGAAGAGCGGAGGACAAGTACAAGTAGATCCAGAGCTGATGAAGCGGCTGGGCCAAAGCCGAAAGGACGCTCAGTTGCGGATATGCATGGAAGCGAAAGGAAAGTCCAATGCTGTAAAGAAAAATATTGCATAGGAACCTGGAATGTAAGAACCATGAACCTGGGTAAGTTGGACGTGGTCAAAAATGAGATGGCAAGAATAAACATTGACATCCTGGGCATCAGTGAACTAAAATGGACGGGAATGGGTGAATTCAGTTCGGATGACTATCATATCTACTACTGTGGGCAAGAAACCCGTAAAAGAAATGGAGTGGCCCTCATAGTCAACAAAAGAGTGGCGAAAGCTGCACTGGGATGCAATCTCAAAAATGATAGAATGATCTCGATACGAATCCAAGGCAGACCTTTTAACATCACAGTAATCCAAGTCTATGCACCAACTACTGGTGCTGAAGAAACTGAAATTGACCAATTCTATGAAGACTTACAACACCTTATAGAAGTGACACCAAAGAAAGATGTTCTTCTCATTATAGGGGATTGGAATGCTAAAGTAGGGAATCAAGAGATAAAAGGAACAACTGGCAAATTTGGTCTTGGAATTCAAAACGAAGCAGGGCAAAGGCTAATAGAGTTCTGTCAAGAGAACAAGCTGGTCATCACAAACACTCTTTTCCAACAACACAAGAGACGACTCTATACATGGACATCACCAGATGGGCAGCATCGAAATCAGATTGATTATATTCTCTGCAGCCAAAGATGGAGAAGCTCTATACAGTCAGCAAAAACAAGACCTGGAGCTGACTGTGGCTCAGATCATCAGCTTCTTATAGCAAAATTCAAGCTTAAACTGAAGAAAGTAGGAAAAACCACTGGGCCGGTGAGATACAATCTAAACCAAATCCCTTATGAATACACAGTGGAAGTGAGGAACAGGTTTAAGGATTTAGAATTGCTGGACAGAGTGCCTGAAGAACTATGGATGGAGGCTCGAAACATTATACAGGAGGCAGCAACAAAAACCATCCCAATGAAAAGGAAATGCAAGAAAGCAAAGTGGCTGTCCAATGAGGCCTTACAAATAGCGGAGGAGAGAAGGCAAGCAAAATGCGAGGGAGATAGAGAAAGATACAGGAAATTGAATGCAGAATTCCAAAAAATAGCAAGGAGAGACAAGAAGGCCTTCTTAAATGAGCAATGCAAAGAAATAGAGGAAAACAACAGAATGGGAAGAACCAGAGATCTGTTCAAGAAAATTGGAGATATGAAAGGAACATTTCGTTCAAAGATTACCATAATAAAGGACAAAAGTGGTAAGGACCTAACAGAAGCAGAAGACATCAAGAAGAGGTGGCAAGAATACACAGAGGAACTATACCAGAAAGATATGGATGTCTCGTACACCCCAGGTAGTGTGGTTGCTGACCTTGAGCCAGACATCCTGGAGAGTGAAGTCAAATGGGCCTTAGAAAGCATTGCAAATAACAAGGCCAGTGGAAGTGATGGTATTCCAGCTGAACTATTTAAAATTTTAAAAGATGATGCTGTTAAGGTGCTACACTCAATATGCCAGCAAGTTTGGAAAACTCAGCAGTGGCCAGAAGATTGGAGAAGGTCAGTCTACATCCCAATCCCAAAGAAGGGCAGTGCTAAAGAATGCTCCAACTACTGCACAATTGCACTCATTTCACACGCTAGCAAGGTTATGCTTAAAATTCTTCAAGGAAGGCTCAAGCAGTATGTGGACCGAGAACTCCCAGAAGTGCAAGCTGGATTTAGAAGAGGCAGGGGAACCAGAGACCAAATTGCAAACATGCGCTGGATTATGGAGAAAGCTAGAGAGTTCCAGAAAGACATCTACTTCTGCTTCATTGACTATGCAAAAGCCTTTGACTGTGTCGATCACAGCAAACTATGGCAAGTTCTTAAAGAAATGGGAGTGCCTGATCACCTCATCTGTCTCCTGAGAAATCTCTATGTGGGACAAGAAGCTACAGTTAGAACTGGATATGGAACAACTGATTGGTTCAAAATTGGGAAAGGAGTACGACAAGGCTGTATTTTGTCTCCCTGCTTATTTAACTTATATGCAGAATTCATCATGCGAAAGGCTGGGCTGGATGAATCCCTAGCCGGAATTAAGATTGCTGGAAGAAATATCAACAACCTCAGATATGCAGATGACACAACCTTGATGGCAGAAAGTGAGGAGGAATTAAAAAACCTTTTATTGAGGGTGAAAGAGGAGAGCACAAAATATGGTCTGAAGCTCAACATCAAAAAAACGAAGATCATGGCCACTGGTCCCATCACCTCCTGGCAAATAGAAGGGGAGGAAATGGAGGCAGTGAGAGATTTTACTTTCTTGGGCTCCATGATCACTGCAGATGGTGACAGCAGCCACGAAATTAAGAGACGCCTGCTTCTTGGGAGGAAAGCAATGGTAAACCTAGGTAGCATTTTAAAAAGTAGAGACATCACCTTACCAACAAAGGCCCGTATAGTAAAAGCTATGGTTTTCCCAGTAGTGATGTATGGAAGTGAGAGCTGGACCATCAAGAAGGCTGATCGCCGAAGAATTGACGCTTTTGAATTATGGTGCTGGAGGAGACTCTTGAGAGTCCCATGGACTGCAAGAAGATCAAACGCATCCATTCTTAAGGAAATCAGCCCTGAGTGCTCACTGGAAGGACAGATCGTGAAGCTGAGGCTCCAATACTTTGGCCACCTCATGAGAAGAGAAGACTCACTGGAAAAGACCCTGATGTTGGGAAAGATGGAGGGCACAAGGAGAAGGGGACGACAGAGGACGAGATGGTTAGACAGTGTTCTCGAAGCTACAAACATGAATCTGACCAAACTGCGGGTGGCAGTGGAAGACAGAAGTGCCTGGCGTGCTCTGGTCCATGGGGTCACGAAGAGTCGGACACAACTAAACGACTAAACAACAACAACATATGCTATATGGTAATTTATGGACCTAATAGGTATCTAAAGCCATTTGCACATGTTGCCATGCAACAGTCCATGCAGAATGTAGGCACCCTGTATATAGAAATGAGCAAACCAGTGATATTTTAAGGAGCAGGCGGGGGCCATTACTTACATCATAGGAGCCAACACAACACAAAACTATGTGGGTTTTATTTGTTTTTTAATCTTATATTTTGGAAATGTACATCCAGGTTTTTTCCTTTATTTTTTTTTGGTGGGGGGCAAGAGAGGGGGGCCCTAAGCTATAGCTTGTTTAGCTTATACATAAATCCAGCACTGGTTTTGTAGGTAGCAAATGCACCTTTTCAGAGAAACAGACCAGACAAGAAAGGAGGAGGAGTGGCGTTATATGTCAGGGATGTGTATACCTGTGAAGAGATCCAAGATTTAGAACCTCAAAGCCAAAGTGAGAGCATTTGGGTCAAAATTAAGGGAGAGAAGAATAATAGTGACCTCATTGTGGGAGTTTACTATAGATCCCCAAGCCAAACGGAGGACATAGATGATGCCTTCCTGGAACAGATGGCCAAGCATGCAAAAGGAAGGGAGATAGTAGTAATGGGGGACTTCAATTACCCAGATATTTGTTGGGTGTCAAACTCAGCCAAGAGCATAAGGTCAAACAGATTCCTCACTGGCCTTGCAGACAACTTCATTGTCCAGAAAGTGGGAGAAGCAACAAGAGGAACAGCCATTTTAGATCTGGTCCTAACCAATGTCGATGACCTGGTTAATGGGGTAGAAGTGGAAGGATCATTAGGCGCAAGTGATCATGCTCTTCTGAAGTTTACTATACAACGGAAAGGAGCAGCCAAGCATACTAGGACTCAATTTCTTGACTTTAAGAAAGCCAACTTCATAAAACTTAGGGAAGTGCTGGGTGAGATCCCATGGACAGTAATACTAAAAGGAAGGGGAGTTCATGATGGCTGGGAGTTTGTTAAGAGGGAGATAGTAAAAGCACAACTTCAGGCAATACCAATGAGACGGAAACATGGAAGGTGCCTAAAGAAGCCAGGGTGGCTATCTAAAGAACTTTTAACTGAGTTAAGATTAAAAAAGGATGTGTACAAAAAATGGAAAAGGGGGGAAACCACCAAAGAGGAATTCAAACAAATAGCCAGCACGTGTAGACACAAAGTCAGAAAAGCTAAAGCACAGAATGAACTCAGGCTTGCTAGAGAGGTTAAAAGCAACAAAAAAGGCTTCTATGGGTATGTTCGTAGCAAAAGGAAGAACAAAGAAACAGTGGGGTCACTCAGAGGAGAAGATGGTGAAATGCAAACAGGGGACACAGAAAGGGCTGAACTCCTCAATGCCTTCTTTGCCTCAGTCTTCTCCGATAAAGAAAACAATGCCCGACCTGAAGAATTTGGAGGAAATGATTCAGCAGAGGAAACACAGCCCAGAATAACTAAGGAGATAGTACAAGAATACTTGGCTAGTTTAGATGTATTCAAGTCTCCAGGGCCAGATGAACTGCATCCAAGAGTATTAAAAGAACTGGCAGATGTGATCTCAGAACCACTGGCAGTCATTTTTGAGAATTCCTGGAGAACAGGCGAAGTCCCGGCAGACTGGAGGAGGGCAAATGTTGTCCCTATTTTCAAAAAGGGGAAAAGAGAGGACCCAAATAATTACCGCCCAGTCAGTCTAACATCAATACCAGGGAAGATTCTGGAGCAGATCATTAAGCAAACAATCTGTGAGCACCTAGAAAGGAATGCTGTGATCACCAATAGTCAGCATGGATTTCTGAAAAATAAGTCATGTCAGACTAACCTGATCTCGTTTTTTGACAGAATTACAAGCCTGGTAGATGAAGGGAACGCAGTGGATGTAGTCTACCTTGATTTCAGCAAGGCATTTGACAAGGTGCCCCATGATATTCTTGTAAAGAAGCTGGTAAAATGCGGTCTTGACTATGCTACCACTCAGTGGATTTGTAACTGGCTGACTGACCGGACCCAAAGGGTGCTCATCAATGGTTCCTCTTCATCCTGGAGAAGAGTGACTAGTGGGGTGCCACAGGGTTCTGTCTTGGGCCCGGTCTTATTCAACATCTTTATCAACGACTTGGATGATGGACTCAAGGGCATCCTGATCAAATTTGCAGATGACACCAAACTGGGAGGGGTGGCTAACACCCCAGAAGACAGGATCACACTTCAAAACGACCTTGACAGATTAGAGAACTGGGCCAAAACAAACAAGATGAATTTTAACAGGGAGAAATGTAAAGTATTGCACTTGGGCAAAAAAAATGAGAGGCACAAATACAAGATGGGTGACACCTGGCTTGAGAGCAGTACATGTGAAAAGGATCTAGGAGTCTTGGTTGACCACAAACTTAACATGAGCCAACAGTGTGACGCGGCAGCTAAAAAAGCCAATGCAATTCTGGGCTGCATCAATAGGAGTATAGCATCTAGATCAAGGGAAGTTATAGTGCCACTGTATTCTGCTCTGGTCAGACCTCACCTGGAGTACTGTGTCCAGTTCTGGGCACCACAGTTCAAGAAGGACACTGACAAACTAGAACGTGTACAGAGGAGGGCAACCAAAATGGTCAAAGGCCTGGAAACAATGCCTTATGAGGATCGGCTAAGGGAGCTGGGCATGTTTAGCCTGGAGAAGAGGAGGTTAAGGGGTGATATGATAGCCATGTTCAAATATATAAAAGGATGTCACATAGAGGAGGGAGAAAGGTTGTTTTCTGCTGCTCCAGAGAAGCGGACACGGAGCAATGGATACAAACTACAAGAAAGAAGATTCCACCTAAACATTAGGAAGAACTTCCTGACAGTAAGAGCTGTTCGACAGTGGAATTTGCTGCCAAGGAGTGTGGTGGAGTCTCCTTCTTTGGAGGTCTTTAAGCAGAGGCTTGACAACCATATGTCAGGAGTGCTCTGATGGTGTTTCCTGCTTGGCAGGGGGTTGGACTCGATGACCCTTGTGGTCTCTTCCAGCTCTATGATTCTATGATTCTATGATTCTATGACCTTTTATTTAAGGCTTGGAACAAACTTAACAACATGCTCCCCTCCTGTAGGCATTATTTGAAAACTGGAGGATTAATTCTGCAGGCTCATTGATTTAAATTTGTTATGTTTCCAGATACCTTACTTGTGTTGATAGCTAGATCCATGGTATCTCCAAGCAATGCTGGGAGAGACTCCCAGCTTGAAATCTCAGAGAGCTGCAGTCCGTCAGTCAACCTTGGTTCCCCAGATGATGTTGGACTACAACTCCCATCATCCCTAGCTAGCAGGACCAGTGGTCAGGGATGCTGGGAGTTGTGGTCCAACAACATCTGGGGAACCAAGGTTGAGAAAGGCTGGTATAGACAATACCAATCTAGATGGGCCTGATTCAGCGTAAGGCACCTTCTTATTTTTCCAAGCTTGACATGGGTTTAAATTATTAGTGCAGATATTCCACAATCTGATCTCAGGTCCAAAATTGAGCGCACATGTTGTGGCGCCAACCATCTCGTGGACAAGTGGGATAGAAGCATGGGGCAAGCACTCCATGAGGATTAAGCGCCAATAGCCCATCTAATCCCTTAAATTAGACTTGTCACCTGGATGTTTCCTGACAAGCCAGCCTTGCCTCTCCTCACTGCCATTTGTTGCCTTCCCAGTTTCACTGTAATGAGGTGGTATTTTATTGCCACAGCCCATCCAGGAGGACGTGGACAGAGATGGTTCCCCGGTGTTAATCGTTCAGTTGTGGGTGTTTTTTATTTATTGAGGTAGTTTGTGGCTGAGTGGAGTCTAATTGGGGGGGAAAACACAACATACAATTTATCCCCATCACACTGAACTCTCATTGAGCTGACGGGGGAAGAGATGAATTTTAAGCAGCCCCAGCTGCTCCTCACATTGCTGTCAGACTTGGCCCAATAAATCTCTCCCTTCATAGGGATGGAATAAGATTTAGTTTGAGTGTCACCTGCGAAATCCCTCACAGGATGGTACTTAAAAACACAAGCCCCAGCAAAGGAGGAAATGAAAACAGTAAAAAGAGATTAAAATGCAGGAGTTTGGGGAGGGGGGAAGAGAGGTGTAGAGCGAAGAGGGAAGAGTTTTGTTTTTTAAAAAAACAATACAAACTACCCACACCCAGGAGCTTGCCTGCTTGCTTCTGATTTAGCAGCCCAGAAGCTTACCTAATTCACATTCATCCCCATTTGTCATGCTACTTAAAACAGGCAGGCTAGGTGTGGGAGAGAGAGAGATAAGAGCCTCCTAATCCAATTCATAGCCCCTGCATTCCCTCAGGATATAAAGGGGCCCTTCCCCACCCAAACACAAACAAATGCAGCACTTTAAGGGTGAGATGCATATGGAATTTGCTTTGTTTTCAGTACTGTACAGCCGACTGCCCTTCAGATGGTGTTGGGCTCCAATGGTCAGGGATGATGGGAATTGCAGTCCAACATTAACTGTAGGGTGGGTTCTTCATCCCTGCTGTGCTAAAAACAAAACAAATCTCAACAGCCGCAGTCTCTCCATCCCTCCACTACAGCTAGGCCCTAGGAGTCATCCAGGAACCCTGATTGGCAGCAGATTAAGGACAGACAAAAGGAACTGCTTCTGTACCCAAGGCGTCATTCTCTGCCTCTGGCCAGTTAAAAGACCTGCAATCCCGTGAGGCATAGCTGCTGCCCCTCTTTGGCCTGGGGAGGTGAAAAGAGCAGCAGGGAAAAGGAGTAAGGAGCACATAGTTAGACCACGAACCACCCAACTGCAAGCAGTCAGGACAGTGGAGTAGCGTGGGGGGTGCAGGGGGGGCCGGCCGCACCGGGTGCAACATCTGGGGGTTAGGGTTAGGGGGCGCAAATCCACGGGTTAGGGGGCGCAAATTACTTGCCTTGCCCCGGGTGCTGACAACCCACGCTACGCCACTGAGTTAGGAGAGTGAGACTGAATGGAAGGTGATGGGAACAAACAGCCCAAATGCCAAATTGAGAACTGGATTTTGGGCAGTGTTTGAACTGCAGAGATGTGGGCGCAGAGGATACCTGGAACACATAACTTTTTGGTGATGGGCTCTTTAACTTTATCTTGCTGGCTCTGCTGTTCACTCTCAAGACACAGGACATTGGATTTCTGGAGGCAAGATGGTGGCCCTCGCTACACTTATGGGAGCAAATGCCATCCACAGTTTAACTCTGCACTGAGTGAAGAAGTACTTCCTTTTGTCTGAAAGAGGTCACACATTAAATAAAGGAGGAAGACAGAGGAATAGTGTGTTGAGATCCAAGGAAGGTTGTATGATAATGGGGTGAATGGGAAATGGTCCTTGAGAGAGTCTAAAACAGGCTGAAAGTGTCACATTATCCAAACTTCTTCCCATTAGGATTCTAGGTCACTGTTCTGTTATTTATGCAGGAGAGGTAAAAGCTCCAGGCTGTTTAGAAAGTTAATGGAGGGACGATGAATGCAGTCAGGAAGTCATTGTGTCTTTTAGAGAAGCTGCTATTCAGAGGGTTTTTGCATTAAGATTCTCTTGTTTTTCTCAGCTGCAGTTTTTCTTCTTTTTATTATATTTGACGTGCAGCAAATAAACAAAAATGAATTATGCTTCCAGCATCTTCCTGGCCTGATTCCTTTTGGCAGGAGCGTCCCACGGAGTACAGGGCAATGGGCATCCTTTTTACACACTGATCCCCTATTACAGTCCACAGTATGTGACAGATGTCTGCTTAGATTAGTGTTTAGGGCTCACTCATCTCTCTTCCTTGGCCCAGGATCTGGCAGGGAGATCAGGGAAAAGACATGGGGAGATGGAGCTGAATATATTTTTTTCACAGTTGTTTTCCCAGGGGTCTCTTTGCCAGCTCAGGTGAGGCCCTGAAAGTGTAAACATGAAGAACAGCCACAGTCTAGATCTCACTCAGTTTAAAACCATGTGGAATCACAGGGCTGGAAGTGATCTCAGTAGACATGTTGCTCAACCTTCCGTCTTCCTTAGCTGTGACTAAGTGCTACTGAAAGCAATGAAATAGAATTTAATAGCCCTTAATAAGTGTATTTACACAGAGGTCCTATGGGTTTTAAAAGGAATTACCTTAAAGTTTGCATACCATTCTTTTAAAGCCATCCAAGTTGGTGGCCATCACAGCTTCCTGTGGCAGTGAGTTCCATAGTTTAACAATGTGCTGCCATGTGTTTCAGCCATGTGCCTAAGTATGCCTCGGACTTGAGCCTAATTCTGCATCTTGGAAGTAACAGCACAACCATGTTTGTAACTCCTCAGAAGTCAGTCCCACTGAGTTTAATGGTGTGTATAGAATAGAAACCATAAACATCACTTTTGTTGCATTGTAAAGGTAAAGGGACCCCTGACCGTTAAGTCCAGTCGTGGATGACTCGGGGGTTATGGTGCTCATCTCACTTTACTGGCTGAGGGAACCGCCGTTTGTCCGCAGACAGCTTCCGGGTCATGTGGCCAGCATGACTAAGTTGCTTCTGGCGAACCAGAGCAGTGCATGGAAACGGCGTTTACCTTCCCACCGGAGTGGTACCTATTTATCTACTTGCACTTTGACGTGCTTTCGAACTTCTAGATTGGCAGGAGCTGGGACCGAGCAACGGGAGCTCACCCCGTCATGGGGATTTGAACCGCCGACCCTCTGATCGGCAAGCTCAAAAGGCTCAGTGGTTTAGACCACAGTGCAACTGTCCCAATTAAGACTGCAGTGAAACTTCTGAACAACTATGTTTAGGCCCAAACAGCACAACGAACAAAAGAACTTTTAAAATGCTGTAACATAAAATATAGTATTCGTAACACCCAGTAGGATCAGTCAGTAAATGAGAGGCTCCACCTCTCACCTCAGACAAGGACTAAAAATGCTCTTATAAGATACAAGCCTCAGTTATTCATATCACATGGAAGTTCCAGGAAAAAAACCTCTTGAATGTTGCAGGGGTGTGAGTGGGTGTTCTGGAATTAGTATTGTTTTGGCATGCATGGTAAAGTCCAATACAGATTTCATTCCTTACTGCATGAAATACAACCAAATCAAGCCCCCACCTCCATGTGATGTCCACCAATTTGGATGGTTTTAAAAGGATATTAGACAAATTAACAGAGGATAAGGCAATCAATGGATTCTAATCATTATAGCCGTGTATCACCTCCCAGATCAGAGGTAGTAGACCTCTGAAGGCCAGTTGTTGGGAAGCATGATTGGGGAGAGTGCTCAGAACCTGCATGTGGTTTACCCCATAGACATCTGTTTGGTCACTGTGAGAAGAAGAAGAAGAAGAAGAAGAAGAAGAAGAGGAGGAGTTTGGATTTGATATCCTGCCTTTCACTCCCCTTCAGGAGTCTCAAAGTGGCTAACATTCTCCTTTCCCTTCCTCCCCCACAACAAACACTCTGTGAGGTGAGTGGGGCTGAGAGACTTCAGAGAAGTGTGACTGGCCCAAGGTCACCCAGCAGCTGCAGGTGGAGGAGCGGAGACGCGAACCCGGTTCCCCAGATTACGAGACTACCGCTCTTAACCACTACACCACACTGGCTCTGACACTGAGAACAGGAGTAGTCAGATATCTAAAGGGCTGTCAATGGAAGACAGCTTGTTTTCTCCTCCGGAGGGTAGGACTCGAACCAGTGACTTCAAGTTACAAGAAAGGAGATTCCGACTTGGGGGGGGGGGGCTTTCTGACATTAAAAGCTGTTTGACGGTGGAACAATCTCCTTCGGGAAGTTGTGGACTCTCCTTCCAAGGAGGTTTTTAAGCAGAGGTTGGATGGCCGTCTGCCATGGATACTTAAACTGAGATTCCTGCATTGTAGGGGGTTGGACTAGATGACCCTTGGGACCCCTTCCAAATCTACAATTCTGTGGTTCTGTGACTAGATGGGCCTTTGGTCTGACCCAGCAGGGCTCTTCTTATGAGGACACAGATGCTTAGATTCAAAGAAGAAGTTGGCCTCTCATTACGGCCAATTTTAACTGCGGGTCACAGATCACATCTATGGCTGACATAACCCCTGAGATGACAACCTCTCCAGTGGAAATAGATTCATCTGTGCAATTAATTGGCTCTTGGTGAGCTTGTAAGAAGGAAGCTGAAATTACTGTCATCTCCTCGCCTTCCTTATGAAGTGCTTCACTCCCTAATCACACAGGTTTTTAGAAGAGATGGGGAGAGTATGAGAGGCCCTTGGCACTAAGTGCAGGCTTTTAGCTCTTGAACTTCATCTTTCTTAGTCTCCAGTGTAGAGTGTAGTGTGTAATCTGGGAGGTTGTTTGCTAGAACCTTGTGACTCATGATAAGAGGAGTCTATAATACGGAACTAATAAAGGCCAGAATGACATAAACATATAACTCAAGTTCTTTGAGCGGAAAATATAACACAAATGAGATGCACATTAATTTCCTTATGTGGTGTACTTCTTTAATGTTGGTTGCATAACTGGTTTTGTTTCCATCACAGACTGGCTAAACACTATTATTAAATACAGTGGAACCTTGGTTCTCAAACTTAATCCATTCTGGGAGTCCGTTCAACTCCTGAAACTGTTCAAAAACCAAGGCACATCTTTTGATTGGTTGCAAGAGCTTCCTGCACTCATGAGGAAGCCGCGTCGGACGTTTGGCTTCCGAAAAAAACGTTCAAAAACCGGAGCACTTACTTCCAGGTTTTTGTGTTCGAGAGCCAATTTGTTGGTCAACTAAGCTGTTCGAGAACCAAGGTTCCACTGTAGTTGCATTTCTATATCTCACTTTTCCTCCAAGGAGCTTGATCTTTCCACATACTGCCCCCTTTTATCTTCACAGCAACCCTGTGAGATAAGATTACATGGAAGGATAATGAGTGGTCCAAAGCTGCCCAGGCTGGATGAATGGGTTTCATGAATATTTGTGGGGGTGGGTGGATAGGTATGTTGGGGCAGATGTTTAGGGAATAGGAGCTATGGGGAGGAACTAGCTGCTGTACGAAGAGCCCACTGGATCCAGCCAATTGCTCATCTCATCCAGCCTTCTGTTCTCACAGTGGCCACCCAGAGGTCTGTAGGAATCTGCACCTTGGGCCTGAGCACAAGCACAGTCTCCCCTCCTCTGGTTTCCAGGAGCTGGTTTTCAGAAGTGTTTACTACTGCTTTGAGTCATACTTGATGCACAGGCTGGATTCACATTTAACAAACAGAAAAATAATAATATGCAGAATGACAACATGCCCCCCCCTATTTTTTGGTAGCTGTGGAGGCTGAACGTCCACTCCTTTTCGTCTACAGAAGTACAGGGGTTTTGATTGGAATTCCATGGAAACTGAGGAGTCTTCATTTGGAGCCCCATATAAATGGCAGAGCTTCAATCTGCTTACAGCCAGCCAGTCACTGGCACTCGGCAGCTGCTCCTGCTCCTGGAAGTTTTTACACAGAAAGGTCATGGCCTCGGTCCTTTGGGAAAGAGGCAATAACGACTTTCCTGGTTTTACAGCAGTGGAGGCTTGAATGGCGGCTGGTAATTGGCTTCTCTGTGTGCAAATCCTCTGCCTCTGGTCTCCAGAGAGATGGCAGTGCCACAGGCTGAGCCTCTGCTGTTCCTCTTGACTGCAGGCTGTGGTGGAAAGGGAAGCAGCAAGGAGGCAGGGTGGGAAGTAGAAAGGAAGAGGGCAGGTGGCTGTGCTTCGAAAGACTCTGTTTTGCTACAGCAGTGGAGAATCCATCCCTATGATAATGAGGCACTTCTACTCTGGGCATCTGTGAAAGGAAAATATTGATTGAAAAAGCATTCCCCCCCACCTCTTGCCCACACTTCTTCCTCTGTAGTTGTTCTCTCTCAAGCGGGTTTTGAAATTAAGATAGAATGTTGTTTGAGGTTCTGTGGTGATGGAGGAGCGCAGTGCAAGACCCTCTCGGCATTGTTTGATGTCCAAACTCCATTATACCTGCAGAACAAGAATAAGAGGCATCCTCAAAGGCTTTGCTGGGATGCCTCTGATTCATTTTGGCAGGGTTTATCTGGCCAGTGTGTTTCACATCTCACGAGAACCTCTGTTTTACCTTCCCCACCTCTTCACCTCGTTAAAAATGCAAGAAAGCATTTGGACACACAAGACAAGCGAAGCAATAAACGGATTGCTCCCTCCCCCCCCCCCCCCCCGCCACAGGTTTCATTCATTAGTGGAATGAGTATGACAAGTCAAGGATATTTCCACACAACTGCAGTTAAGAAGAAAATCAGCTATTCTGCTGATTGATCATGCAGAGGAGCACAGTGAAATATGCTTGATTTAACTAGATTGGGAAATGTATTCATTCATCTTATCTGCTGGCTGAAGAGTGAGCGCTGCAAATCAAATGATGCTGACAATTAATTATCTGGTGTAGTAAGCTGAAAATATTAATTGATTAATCAGCATGATTAGCTAATTAATGGTAATACTACAGATTAAAATAAAGCTCTAGTGATCAGAGCTATCTGTGTTCTCCAATTCTCTCAGTGGGTTCCTAAGTACTCAAAGAAAGACTGAATTGTGGGGTATATATATGAAGGATCAACTGCTGGTTCATTGTTGTGATTGTTCCTCATAGTTTCTCAGGTTAAGGAATGTATGTGCTTGTGGAATGATGATTCTCTATGCTTTCTAAATGCCATCTTGGTATTTCCATATTCCAACAGAGTTTTTCAGGTCACGAAAGAAAAGCAATGGGTAATATTTAAGTTCTAGTCAGAGTAGACTCATAAAAATCAATGCACTAAAGTCCATGGCTCTACTCTGAATATGACTAACATTGGGTATCACCTAATATGCTTTGAGCATTATCAGTGCATTAGCCACAACTGCAGGCTTGTGGTGTGACAAGAATACCTGAAGGAGCATCTCCACCCCCATCGTTCAGCCCAGACACTGAGGTCCAGCTCCAAGGGCCTTCTGGTGGTTCCTTCACAGCGAGAAGTGAGGTCACAGGAACCAGGCAGAGGGCCCTCTCGGTAGTGGGTCTGCCCTGTGGAACGCCCTCCCATCAGATGTCAAGGAAATAAACAACTGCAGTGGACGCTCAGGTTGTGAACGTGATCCGTGCGGGAGGCACGTTCGCAAACCCCACAGCGCCCGTCTGCGCACATGTGGGTTGTGATTCGGTGCTTCTGTGCATTGGCAAAGTGCGATTTAGCACTTCCGTGCATGTGCGACTGCCAAAACCCAGAAGTAACCCGTTCCGGTACTTCCAGGTTTCGGCGTGTCCATAACCCCCCCCAAAAAAAGCAACCCGAAGCGTCTGTAATCTGAGGTATGACTGTATCTGACTTTTAGAAGACATCTGAAAGCAACCCTGTAAGTTGCTTCAGGTTGAGCGTTTTTGGGTTGCGCTCTGCGGCGACCCAGAAGTAACAGAACGCGTTACATCCGGGTTTCACCTCTCGCACATGCGCAAACGCTCCAAAATGATGTCATGCGCAGGCACAGAAGCGGCGAATTGCGACCCACGCATGCGCAGATGCAAGGTTGCATTCCCTTCAGGATGCGAACGGGGCTCCGGAATGGATCCCGTTCGCATCCAGAGGTACCACTGTAATGCTTGAGAGCAGAGAAACCTTGCTACAAGGTGTCATAGGCTCGCAGGATGCTGAGGAATGGTTGACATCCTGTTCTGTTTGTCCTCCTTCCAGTCTGTTCCCTCTTCTCCCTCTGACCACTCGTCATCATCCCACCACCACTCCCCTGGCTCTGAGGCTTCTTCTTCTGGCAGAGGAGAAATAAAAGAAATAAAAATTCAGAGCTCTTGCTAGTGAGAGGCGAAGCGATATAGCTGGGGTTAAAAAATAAAACAAGATCTGTGTCTGAGTTGAAAAGCCTGCAGCTCCCTCGTATTTTAATCTGAGTGATATACACAAAGAACATGGAACGCCAGAAAGCTTACACACATGATTGATGTCCCTTTTCTGGGGAGAAAGTAGTTTAGATTCCAGAGCTGTCATTCACCGGAGAAGAACTGGTGAAATGCTGCAATGGACAGCACGTGCCAACTGCCTTCACCTAATGTTCTTTGGTGAGTGAGGCTAAAACCAAAGCAGATCAAGGGAAGAAGAATGATTCAAGCAACTGGCCCCGGCGCCCTGGCTTCTAAAAAGACTGGGATCTGTAAGCAGCTTCCCTTCCTGTCTGTATGAAGTCATCTGGGGCAGCCTGCCAAGGTGAAGACTAGCATGAAGAAAGGGAGGCAGGAAGCCCTGGGTGTCAGCATGGCTCAGCTGTGTCAGTATCTTAGATCTGTGTCAGACAAAGCAGCATGTTTCCCTTTGATAACTTTCTGTTTTCATCGGCTCCTAATAGGCAGCAGCACACAAAGCAAACTCGGGACAGATAAAAGAGATCTCTCATCGACAAGTCCCCATCTCAGGAGGGAGGCACTCTCTTAGATTAAAAAACCGGTAATTTAGAGTACAACTTGAAATTACAGAAACAAGATAAAGGGATAGATAGGAGGAGGGATGCCGGCTGAGCTTTTCAGTAGAAGAAGGGAGAGGAAAAGACAAACAAATGAAAAACAGAAGGAAGCTTTCTGCACAGCTACCTCAAAAGAGCTGGAATAATGAGTTGATCGCAGGTCATTGGGAGAAGGAGCTGATGGCACTACAGAATGCCTTGAAGACTTTCAGGCTTAAACACTGACAATATTTCATCTAGGAAATCTGCTTTATTTAATTTACAAAACTCTTAATATTTTGAAAATCTCTAAGTGATGCACTGGCTAAAAAGCGATGCATCATTAAAATGTTAAAAGAAAAACAGAACCTCAAACCAGTAAAACAGCAATATAAAAACAGATTAAAGTGAATAAAACAGAAGTTCAGAAGATTCAAAGACAGAAAACAGGGTCCAGTCTTATGGATCAAGGAAAGCCTGGGGGGCAGGGGGGGCTGCACAAGACGATCTGATGGTTGCCACAGAAAATGCCTTTTAGGTCACTGCCATATGATATTCCGTAAAGCTATGGTTTTCCCAGTAGTGATGTATGGAAGTGAGAGCTGGACCATAAAGAAGGCTGATCGCCGAAGAATTGATGCTTTTGAATTATGGTGCTGGAGGAGACTCTTGAGAGTCCCATGGACTGCAAGAAGATCAAACGCATCCATTCTTAAGGAAATCAGCCCTGAGTGCTCACTGGAAGGACAGATCCTGAAGCTGAGGCTCCAATACTTTGGCCACCTCATGAGAAGAGAAGACTCCCTGGAAAAGACCCTGATGTTGGGAAACATTGAGGGGGCACAAGGAGAAGGGGACGACAGAGGACGAGATGGTTGGACAGTGTTCTTGAAGCTACCAGCATGAGTCTGACCAAACTGCGGGAGGCAGTGAAAGATGGGAGTGCCTGGCGTGCTCTGGTCCATGGGGTCATGAAGAGCCGGACACGACTAAACGACTAAACAACAACAACAGGGTGTAGAGTCACAAGCAGTATTTTCCCATATGATCTAAGTGATCTTACAGGTCTATGCAGGGGAAGGTCTTTCAGGTAACCTGTTCCTGAGCTGTTCAGTAGTTTATATATTAACAACAAGATGTCGAACGTGACCCAGCAGCTGATCGGCAGCTATTACTGAACTCTTCCTATGAATTGTGGTTTCAAAAGCTGTTCCAGAAGAATAAAGGTGTTGACCTGTTTTTTGCCTTGACCTGTCGATGCCATTCTCATCTCTCATTTGTGACTGTAACAGCAGCCGTATTGTTGGAGAGGAAAACAAACAACTGTTATTTTTACCTCACTTATTATTTCAGTATCCTCAAGTGTCTCCGATATCCTAGCTGAGTTCAGAGGTCAGATATTTCAGCTTTATTGCTAGGACAAAACCCACCATAAAGCTCAATATAAATCAGTTTCTGCCACTGCCTGTTGATTCTCTTATTTCCTTCTACAAAGAAGGACTCTGAGACCACTAACCAGTTATTGTGGATATCTATGCTATGTTTACTGGGAACTTTTGCACAATTGGTGTAGTGCTATTTACATGCATTGTTGCTGTTCTTATAACATGTTCTGAGGTCTTAGATCAGCCCAAGCACTGTTGACATCCATGTTGTTGGGAAGTGTGCAGAATGCTGTGCTTGTGTTGAGTAAGTCATGTGAGTATGTACAACATATGGTAACATATGGCAATGTTGTCTACTCCATACTCTGTGGGCTGGAGAGTTTTTTTTGCCATTTCTGTGAGTATTGCAGTTTGTGAGCAGGGTAACACTGGTGTTCAAGGATCCTTTGAGAAACCATAACAACAACATCAAATAATAACATTACTTATACCCCAAATAATAATAATAATATTATTATTTATACTTCCAACATAATAAAAACCCAACAAAATATCAAACATTAAAAACTTCCTGATCCAGGGCTGCCTTCAGATGTCTTTGGAAAGTAGTGTAGTTGTTTATCTCCTCGACATCTGATGGGAGGGTATTCCACAGGGCAGGCACCACTGCTGAGAAGGCCCTTTGCCTGGTTCCCTGTAACTTCACTTGCAGTGAAGGAACCACCAGAAGGCCCTTGGAGTTGGACCTCAGTGTCCGGGCTGAATGATGGAAGTGAAGATGCTCCTTCAGGTATACAGAGCCACTACCATTATGAGAGAGGCTATTAATAATTATGGACGGTACACAACAGTCCTTATTTCAACTTTCTGAATCTGAACACTGAAGAGGCTAATGAGGACATATCTCCTCTTCCTTTCCTTGAGATTCATATAAAATGTAATGTGCAGTTATGGAGAGGGGTTGACTGGCTGGGTCTTGGAGCATGGTTAATGCTTCACTATATGAGGGAGTGGTCTTTCTGTTTCTCCTCCTCCTCCTCCTTTATTAAATTTGTCCTTTATCTGCAGATCTCAGGGTGCCATTCACAACATAAAAATACAATATAAAGCACAAAATACATGCGAAAAACAAGAACGAAAAAACAAACCAAAATGCCCCCTCCCCCCTAAAGACACCAGAACTGGACCCATTGTTTTGGACAGACTACCAACTAGTCCCAGATATCCGCTTTCTAGAGAAGGTGGTGGAGAGGCTTGTGGTGGGGGCAACTGCAAGCACTCTTGGGTGATACAGATTAACCAGACCCATTCTAATCTGGGTTTAGGTCTGGCTATGGGACTGAGTCAGCCTTGGTCACCTATACTTAGAACAAAATAAGGGAAGTGTGACCTTGCTCCTTCTCAGTCTCTCTGTGGCTTTCGATACCATGGAACATGGTATCTTCCTGGACTGACTGCACTATATAATATATTAATAAAGGAAGAAGCCAAGCATTTACCTTACATGATTACTGCAGTTTCAGGATATCTGCATAGCTACAGAAGGCAAACAGTATCAAATCTGCCTTCTGGTAGGATGGGAATATCAGATTGCCTCAGCATTGAAGATGCGAAAAGCAAAAACCTGAGAGGACATTTACTCTCCACAAGTCCTGCCATCTGACAGCATTATAGGCCATTTCAGGTTTACCTTTAAGGAAAACCTTTATTAAGTGGCATGTCCTTTTCATCAGATAGAAGTGAATTTATAAAATAATGAACTCTGAAACACAGGTCTTTGATCTGCAGAAGATTTAGCACAGCGATAGTCAGGAAGGAAAATATTTAGATACATGTCATTAGCATAAAGAAAACTAATTGGCTTCTGCTTTGAAGTGGCAGCAATTAGGAGCTGATATAACCTTGAGTCCCTTTGTCAGGGAAGTAAATTCAGTTAATACAGGTAGGACTAAATATTAAGGTACTGGATTAACTACTACTGTATATTACTGTTCTTATATGACACCCATTTAATCATTTATATGACACTAACTATACGTCAGTGTCAGGATATATCACCCCATTTTAAAAAGCTGGAGTAGATTTTTAAAAAACCCTGGACAACATATATGAAAATATATTCTAATACAGGTATAATTCTGAAAGACACTTCTCAGCAAAAATACAAAATTGTAATTGAATTGGCTCAAATGGGGTTAAGATGGCTTCCTGTGAGAGATAGATAATGAAAACTTAAATCTGCAACTTCGCCAGTTCTAAAGCAGCCAGGGACATTATTGTGTGGCCTGTATTTTTAGCCCAGCTTCTGATACCATGGGGAATTTTATATGTGCTAAAACAAGCAATGATAGATACAACACTGGTAAAGTGGAAACTTACCCAAATCTGAGATGCTGAGATCTTATTTCTGCCTTTTCTTGTGATGAGCATTCCTCTCCCTGTGGAAGCTCCCCATATAATTTAGAACCTTGATTTTGCAGGGTTCTAAAGCAGATGGGAAATCTTGATGCGAAAGTAGTAGAATGAACCTGTCCAGCTGGATGATGTCTTCAGGATGGGGCAACTTTACCGTGGTACCTTGGGTTAAGTACTTAATTCGTTCTGGAGGTCTGTTCTTAACCTGAAACTGTTCTTAACCTGAAGCACCACTTTAGCTAATGGGGTCTCCTGCTGGCGCCACGCCACCAGAGCACGATTTCTGTTCTCATCCTGAGGCAAAGTTCTTAACCCGAGGTACTATTTCTGGGTTAGCGGAGTCTGTAACCTGAAGCGTATGTAACCCGAGGTACCACTGTATTTGTAAGTTAATTGAAACAAAAGTATTTGGAAAGTGGTCCAAGGCTGTTCCTCCGAAAGAGTTGACAGAATTGTGATTCTTCCAGTTAGTTTTTCATGATTTTAATTGCTGTACAGTTCTAATTGTATTGTTTTACTGTGTGTTTTGATTATGCATGTTTCTATTTTAATGTGTGCATAAATCAGTTTTTATTTTTGGAAATCTCTTATAACCCTATTTTGGTAATAGGTGGTATGTGAAATTTAACATAAACAATAACAATAAAGGTAAGGTAAAGGTAAAGAACCATTGGATGGTTAAGTCCTGTCAAAGGCGACTATGGGGTTGCGGCGCTCATCTCACTTTCAGGCCAAGGGAGCCAGCGTTTGTCCACAGACAGCTTTCCGGGTCATGTGGCCAGCATGACTAAACCACTTCTGGTGCAACGGGACACTGTGATGGAAACCAAAGCGCATGGAAACACCATTTACCTTCCTGCTGCAGCGGTACCTATTTATCTACTAGCACTGGTATGCTTTCAAACTGCTAGGTTGACAGGAGCTGGGACAGAGCAACGGGAGCTCACCCTGTTGCAGGGATTTGAACCGCTGACCTTCCGATCGGCAAGCCCAAGAGGCTCAGTGGTTTAGACTACAGCGCCACCCGCATCCCTGATAATCAATAACAGTAACTTGACAGGCACATATGTGAGTCACAAAAATAGACACTTTTGAGTAGAAATATGAGGTTGGTGGGGTTTTTTGGTGTTTTTTTTGCAGGATGAAGATGCTGGATTTGTTAGGGAAGATGTCCCAAGTTTTCAAGGTATTTGGGAAAATTTGTTTGTATGGATTCCCCCCTCCCTCTTGCCTGTTTTCCAGCCATTTCACATGGACAAAAGTAAGTATCTACTTAGGAGCTTTATGCCTCCGTTCAATCTAATCTCAGCATTGATCTCACGTACATGCCCTTGTGAGGAGCCACTCTCTTTCAGCCCACAGCCAGCCATTTGGGAACAATAACACTGACCTGCCTCGCAGAGAGATGCTGCGAATGGCCAAGTGGTGTGCAAATATTTATGATTCTCTTGTGCGTCTTGTTACCCAGCCTCAAAGAGTACAGCTTGTGGGAGATGGCGGGTGTCTGGGCTGCAGGTTAAGAAACAAGAGTCCTTGGGGCTGGATTTCCATTTTCAAAGAGTTTTTCAAAGTCTGAGCAAACTCATGAAGCTGCCACTTACCCAGACACTTGTTTTCCTCTCCTTTGCTTCTTTTCTCTTTGCTCCAGGGGATGCAGCAGACGCTCAGAGTCTATAATAAGTTATTCTAAGGCAGCCACCATGCTGATTCTATGGATTTCAATTTCCACTGTTCTCCCCTCCAGACGGTTTCTAGCTGCTACACTCATTTTTGCAATGTTTCCCATGGGAATGCTCTCACATAGCTCTGGGATGAACAGAAATTCACATTATTAGTGGGAAACCGTTTTTTAAATTTTGTCAGCCTCTTTTAGAGCAAGCTTCTTGCCTTGCAGCAAAATTAAACTATGCAAGCAGAGGGAAATGTCATTTTGTAGTTTTTACTAGACATCTACAGTGCGTAACTTACTGTTACTTTGAGTCATCAAGGAACAAATGCTGAATCCACAAGCTTCTTGGGTTTGTTTTCTTTTGGGGGTGGGGTAGGAGCTGTCCTTATGACACACTTTTATTTTCAGTCTGCCTTCTCCCACAAGGACTCAGAAATGGTTATCATACCAAACTCTAGAATGTGTCCAGAGAAGGGCAATGGCGAGGGGCTTGGTGACCAAGTTCTATGAGGAAAGGTGGAATACGCTGGGTATGGTTGCACTTGAGAAGAGACAATTTAGAGGTGATATGATAGCCATCTCCAAATATTTGAACGGCTTCCACATAGATGATGGAGCATACTTGTTTGTGGTTGCTTGAGAGCAGTGTTCTTCAACTTTGGGTCCCCGGATGTTGTCAGGAATCCAAGGCCCTTCATCCTCATCTAGCTAAAGGTAAAGGTAAAGGATGATGGAAGCAAAGGCACAGGTAAAGAATTACAGATAAGATCAACCTTTGCCAACCAGGCACCCTCTGGTGGTTTTGGACTACAACTCCCATCATGCCCTGCCTGGTTAGTACAGTTGCACCATGCACGGCCAACATCATTGCAGAAGCATTCCCCCATCGGTTTTAGCTTGATGATTGAGGGAGAATGTGTTCTCCTGATGTATTGGCAAAGAAGAATATACTGATATGTGAAGTAGTCAAGGGAAATGTCCAAGGCCATTTAATGTGTGGCAATCCCCTAAACAGACATTGTACACAAAGATCCCCATCTATAAGTAGCAGAAGTGGGTTCTGTATTGTTTCTGTTTCCCTTCCAATGGACCGAGGACTTTGTAAACATCATCACCTGTGTCAGCTCCAAGCTGTGGCTTGCATTAGCAAAGTAAACGCTAGACTAGACGAAAAGCGTTGAGCTCTTGCAATTTGGCTCTGCTCAGGGGACAAATTGAAGGAGAGGATTTAGGGTCACAGTGACAGGGTCCAACTTCTCATATATCAACTGATAACTTGTACGCACATCTAGACTCTGCATGTATAACCAGAATTCCTGCAGAAAGGTGGGTGTGCAATCACATACTAACCAACGGTCCTACTTGGAGTGGGACACTCCAGATTTACAGAAGCAGCCCGGCTTCTATTTGACATCCCAGATGTCCTGCTTCAGCCATCTTGCCTCTTCTGTGGTAGCCTGGTGTCTGCCGCCACAGCCTCTGCAGCCTCCATACAACCAGAAGTGGGTGCAGCACATTTCCAGAGAGGCAGCACCGCTTCTGGTGGCCACGGTGAGGCCGCAAGAAGGCTGAGGCCTAGCTGCCACCGTGGCAGTGGAGGAGAGAAAGACAGAGAATATAAGGTGGTCCAGTTGTGGGCGACATGGTGCGGGGTGGGGTGCCCTGGATTTGGGTGAGAATATGTTGGGGGTAGGGGACGCGGGTGGCGCTGTGGGTTAAAGCCTCAGTGCCTAGGGCTTTAAGATCGGCGGTTCGAATCCCCGCGGCAGGGTGCGCTCCCATTGCTTGGTCCCAGCGCCTGCCAACCTAGCAGTTCGAAAGCACTCCTGGGTGCAAGTAGATAAATAGGGACCGCTTACTAGCGGGAAGGTAAACGGCGTTTCCGTGTGCGGCTCTGGCTCGCCAGAGCAGCGATGTCACGCTGGCCACGTGACCCGGAAGTGTCTTCGGACAGCGCTGGCCCTTGGCCTCTTTGAGTGAGATGGGCGCACAACCCTAGAGTCTGTCAAGACTGGCCCGTACGGGCAGGGGTACCTTTACCTTTATGTTGTGGGTATGCAATCATGCAGGCGGAGCCTTCGCTTTTACCCACTGTAGGCATGGAGACTCTTCGGTGACTCTATGGAGGTCAGGGGCAAAATCTGCTTCTGCAATCTCCCATCAGGCATTCTCCCTGGACTTCTGGTTTTGCTATTCCCAAGAGTCTTGCACCAGTTACCAAATGCATCCCATTCCCATGTTCTTTCCCGCATCAGAAGTTGATACTATCAATAAACACGTCCTTCATTTCCTTTTTATTATATTATTCCGTTATATAAAACATAATGGGCCCCTTCAGAGGTTTCTTCTTCCGAACAGGTGTCTTTTCGTGTGTGCTTCTCTCTCCATTATGGCTCAAGTACAGCAGAAATCTCAGACATTAACATGCTACTTTAGAATAAAATGTACACCTGAACTATACACAACATGCTGAGCCTCTGACAGAATAGCTACAGCGTGCACAGATAAATCCAAGACAGATCCAAGTCTGTACCTCTAGACACAGATATGGGACGCTGGGGTGGGAAGTACTGAGCACTCCGGTAGAAAGCTTGAGGAGGAGGTGAAGGCAGAGACTGTAGGGACTCAGCTAGACTGCTAAAGAAAAAGCGGTTTATATGCGTTGTATGCGCGGTATAACATTGTGCCACCAGATGGCAGCAAGGAGTCCCGTTTTTCTCTATCGGTTTTCCCAGTTTAAATTTACAACGCTTAAAACCGAAACGCTTCTTTGATGTGTCTAGATCCAGCCTAGCTTTTCAGGGAAAGGGTGGTTAAATTATTCCTATTAGAAAGCACCTGGAAAATTGTTAAATACATACCACCAGTCAATGTTTCTCTTGCTGCTTGATTCACGTAGTATTTTAATTCTGACACTAGGGAGTTAATGGACACTTGGCTCAGCAGGGATGGGGAATCTTGGGGCCATATGTGGTCCTCTGGGGCCCTCTATCTGGCCTTGGGGAGCAGGCTTGAGTCTTGTAAGACTCCCTTCCTTGCAGGTTTTCTTCACCTGGCCTGGGAGGGCAGGGCCCTGATTGACTCCAGCTACAAAAACTGAGGTTTCTGAACACAAACTTGGGCTGGGTTTTTTTGTTTGAGGGGTTTGTTGCTGTTGGTTTGGCGTATCTTTATTTCATATGCTGCTGTTGTGATTTATGTTCAGTTTGGTTTTGTATTTTTAATGTTTTATTTATTGTTTACGACTACTTTTGTAGTTACATATTTTTTTCATGTTGTAAGCCACCTTGAGCATGGTTTGAACTGTGGAAAAACTATGTAGGTGGCATGGGCGTAGCCAAGATTTATGTTGGGGGGGGCAGATTCTCAGTTTGTTAAGAATATTGTATTGATTTACTTGATTTAGGGAGGCAGCTGCCACCCCTGGCTACGCTCATGTTAAGTAGGTAAACACCCTCCCGGCCACACGCCTGCAATGTCTGAAGAAACTAGCCTACTATGCAAAAGGTAAAATTCACATCCATTGCTCTGCCCACTTTGCCTCTGGCCTTATCCATGACTGCCATGTAGATCCCAGAGCTTTGCGCAGAAGAGATGTAGCCCTCAGGCTGGAAAAGGTTCTCCAGCTCTGTCTGGACTAGAGCCTGGAGATGACCAAGGGCTCATCTCCAACTACCCCAGAGTTGGCATACACTACTTTTTCCTTCTTTTCACCTCTGCTAAGTCTTCTGTTTTTCTTCCTCACATGTCAATAGCACAGCCCACTCTCAGTTCTTCCAGCTCAAAAGTCTCCTCTGCCCACTCTCCCTCCTTCTTGGAATTGCTAAATCTTGCAGCCCTGCCAGCATAAGGCTTCTTCATTAAGTTCTGCTCACTTCCTTGTGATGCCTTGGAGACACACTGGAAGCACAGACTAACCTTCCTCACATTTCATTCACAAGATAATCCACAGTTTTGTTAATGGCCATCCTATTAGCGAACAAAAACAGAGAAACAAATACCACATTAATTGAGAGCGGTATACAGGCGCTGTCAAGGAGCTTCCTCTAGTGGGCATGAGGTTTTGTTGCTTGTCATTTTCTTTCAAAACTAAAAACCCTTTAGTATCTTTCCCCCCTGCACTTTGATCATTAACAAACAGTGTTTTCTCCCTCCGGCTATGAACAGAGTTAAATTAAATCCTTGCCTCAGGAAAGGCAGACTTCTTGGTTTTGCGTCATACAACAGGCATGGAAGTGAAATCAAAACACTTGTGCTTTGTTGAAGTGGTCATAACTGGGAGTTTGCTTCGTGCCAGTAAATTGTTCGTGTGCAACAACACAGGCTGGGGAATGGCATTGCAGAGGTTTTCCCACCTTAATTTTTCCTGAGTTACTTTACCCAGAAGCAGCAAGTGTCTGCATCTCTCGTTTCTCTCTGCAGCTTCTCTCTTATCAGTGTAAAATACAGTTTCATTTCTTACTAAGTTTGGCTGAAGGATTTGGCTTTTTCGACCTAGGTATGTCTCGAAGTTTTTATGGCACCCGTCTCAAAGGGATGCTCAGGGCAGCTTCCAAGCACATTAAAACTGTCAATAATTGAAACATCAATAATGAAAAGGAGAAAACCTACAGTTACTTAAAAAGAAGAAGTCCCTATGCACATCCCTAGCTATCAAATGTTTGTGTGAATAACAATGGCTTACGCTATTTGCAAAAGGTGAAATGTTCAGACATAGATGGGCTTTTACTAAGAGGAAATGTCACAACCAGAGAAGATGAACTCAGAGAGAGTCAGTCAGCCTGTTGCAGGTAAGAACGGCACATTCAGCCTAACATCCCCACGATATCATAAAGGCCTCATAGGTTTAGATGGGAAGAGGCTTTATACCACCACCACAAATTGTGACCAGAAATATATTGGCTGAAAGTGCAGATACTGGAGTACTGCTGGTCAGCTCTACTGCAGCTAAGCTTTGGAACATATTCATGACATTCCTCACATTCAATTCACACTTTAGGCCCAAGCACAGATTCAGAATCGAGACCTAAGCCTGGCATAGAGACAAGAAGATAGAACACTCGATGTAATTTTCAAACCAATGACCCCACTTAACAAATACATGCATACATTGAACCAGAACAGAGTGCCAAAGCACCCCACAGGAAAGAGATTACAAACATTTAACTATAAGCACCTTCTGTGTTCTTCCTGCCAGGTACAAACAGAACCCCTGCAAGGCAGTCCCATGGATTTGACTTGTTTTAGTTCAAATGACTTCAGTGTCTACACTGCCCTTATTTTAGTATGTATTTTGTGTTTTTTATATTATAATTTTATGTTGTGAACTGCTCTGAGATCCATGGATGAAGGGCTGTATACAAATTTAAAATAAATACATAAATAGATGGATAAGGGCCAGCTTAGCCTAGCGGTTACTTCGAATCTCTCTTTGCAGAATCACCAATTGCTTAATAGCAGTTCGATACTCTGCATGCACTGTCTGGCTTTTAATAAATAAATAGGTGGATAACTTTGGGCACAGCACAACTAAATTGACTAAAATTCAAGCATTCCCACTTATGAGCCAACCCTATATGTACCTACTCAGTAGTAAGTCTCACTGAGTTCAGTAAGGCTTATTCCCAAGTAAGTGAATATAGGATTACAGCCTCAGATGTATAAGTGTCTGCACAGAAACAGGCACAAGAAAGCTCCCATTGCATGTAGAGAGAATAATGGTAGCTGTAGAACCATTTTTACACAGAACTACCTGATCACTACAACGTCTTATCCATTCAATTCCATTTGCCTCCACAGGCTAAGGATGACATTCTGGATGTGATCAAAAGTGATCAAACCACACCACGTTGGGGTGACTTTTCCATGTCAAAATGGTTATGTTAAGCTATCCTGAGTGACAGTGTAATGCACATGTCAAAATATAATTAAAAACTGGAAGGCCCATGAGGACTTTCTCAAGCCCCTTTAATGAGCTTGGTTATAGTAACTGTAATAATTGTCTTATTTAAAGCAGGTGTGTTTCTTAGGTTGAAAGTGATGGCTGGGCGTGATTCTCCAAGGCCATCTTATTCTATTGTGGCGGCAGGGAAAGCCTCATACAGGAGCTGTAGGCAGAGGGGCAAGTTATATGAACAAAGCCTCTGAAAGAGAACTTTTATGGCACGTAGCTGCTACCAGCAACCCAAGGGTGAATTATTAGCATTTGATGTTGCAAGTCTTGTCATCGGCATAATAATGCAAATATCTTGACAATGCTGTTTGCTGTCACCGTGTAGCCTTCAGTCCTATCTCCCAAAAGAAAGACTTTAAATGAACTGAATCTTCCCCAGCCTTCCTCTTCACTGTGTGCCCTGAGTAGGCAGGGGCTTAGATCCGACAGGTGACTTCACAAACACCAGGTCTAGCACACATGGACATTGGTTTGAAAACACCCTGCAGACAACATTTTAAAAACTGTCCTATTCCCTTTTTTTGTTCCCGACAGTCTCAAAATCCAGGATTTTCAGTCTGATCTCCCCTCCTGCTTTTAGCTTGTCAGTCCGTGATACAAAGTAGGTCACAGTATATGTTTTATCAGAAAAAGGAAGGAGACCACATAGACAGTCTGTATGAGCACAGATCTCTGTTTAGGGAGTGCTCTGTAGAAATCCTTGTAAGCATAGTGTCCTATGTTTCATAGGAAAGTGTGTAATCCGAGAGAATTATCCATCTGATGCAGAAATTCTTCACTATACGTGGCCACCTTTAGATAGGTAAGCAATCAGTGCTACAATCACTCCAACATAAACTCCTGTGCCAATGGTGATAGAGAGCGCAGCAAGGAAGAGCGCTCGCCGGGACGCAGAACTTGCCAGGTGAAAGTCTCCCTTGGAGATAGCCTTACTCGTCTGGAAACAAACAATAAATACATTATTTGTATCAATGGACAATAGCCTCAAAGGCTAATAATATCAGCTGTTTTTCAATGAAAAGAGAATGCTTTTGTCTTCCTCAAAACTGTGTGTTCATGTATAATACTAATACTAATACTAATACTAATACTAATACTAATACTAATACTAATTTGTTATTTATACCCTGCCCATCTGCTGGGTTTCCCCAGCCACTCTGGATGGCTTCCAACAGAATGTTAAAAATACATGAAAACATTAGTTGTTAAAAACTTCCCTAAACAGGGCTGCCTTCAGATGTCTTCTAAATGTCATATAGTTGTTTATTTATTTGACATCTGATGGGAGGGCGTTCCACAGGGCACGCGCCACTACCAAAAAGGCTCTCAGCGCTGGACTTCAGTGTCTGGGCTGAACGATGGGGGTGGAGACGCTCCTTCAGGTATACAGGACTGAGGCCGTTTAGGGCTTTAAAGGTCAGCACCAACACTCTGAATTGTGCTCGGAAACGTGCTGTGAGCCAATGTAGGTCTTTCAAGACCGGTGTTATATGGTCTCGGTGGCCGCTCCCAGTCACCAGTCTAGCTGCCGCATTCTGGATTAATTGCAGTTTCCGAGTCACCTTCAAAGGTAGCCCCACGTAGAGAACATTGCAGTAGTCCAAGTGGGAGATAACTAGAGCATGCACCACTCTGGCAAGACAGTTTGCAGGCAGGTAGGGTCTCAGCCTGCATACCAGATGGAGCTGGTAGACAGCTGCCCTGGACACAGAATTGACCTGCGCCTCCATGGACAGCTGTGAGTCCAAAATGACTCCCTGGCCGCACACCTGGTCCTTCAGGGGTCCAGTTGCCCCATTCAGGACCAGAGAGTCCCCCACACCCACCCGTACTTCTGTCTTATCAGGATTCAACCTCAACCGGTTAGCCGCCATCCATCCTCCAACCATGTAATGTAATGTAAAATACATATTATATTACAACAATTTGTTCAATGAGAGTCATGGCTGGTGGTTTTAATTATTACATGTAAACCACCCAGGGAACATTCATTATTGGGTGGTCAATACTTGCATGCATACGTGTGAACTTTCAGAGGCATCTGGTTAGCCACCGCTGAGGAAAAAAAAGATGCATACTGTTCTATTTTAGTCTGATCCAATGTGTTTATGTTTGTCCATCCCTTCAGTGACTGGATTATGCTGCTTCTTCTGGATATTTCCTTGGAGATAAGCTGACCCAAATTCACTGAGCTAGTCAGTGAGAACAAAGAACACTTCGTTAGCTCATTGCTTGTTATAGGTTCTTCCTTTTCTTCACAATTTAGTATCTCTGAGGCCATGTCCACACAGGATTCTCCAGAACCAAATTTGTGTTAACCAAATTTATACTCTGCCTACAGGGGACAATGTCAATAGGGGGCTTCCCCATGCCAGCTCTACAGCTACCTTACCAGGAATCTTCTCTTGAGCTAAAATGCTGAACCAAGAGTGGAAGAGGGTGTTGTTGTTTTTTAAAGTTTTGTAAATGTGCCTTTCAGCTTCTATTTTCATAGCTCAGGTGTCAAGAGCCTTTGAGCCTCTGCTTCCCACAGTTTTCATGGGGAGAGGGTTGCCTTCACTGTGTTCCTCCTCTTTGCCCTCCAGTCTCCTAGGCACCCCAAGCACCACTGAGGAATCTGCTTTAGCCTTCGCACGTTTGCCTTTAAAGATTCCAAGGTTTGAATACTTTCGGGCAATCCCCATATCTCTCTACATCCCCTTGTGCTTTCCAAGTTCGGAGGGGGCCACATGATACATCTCTGTCGCTATGGTGCTCCTTGCCTTGCTGCTCCCACCTGTCAATCTTACTTTCTGTTGCTCCAGTTGCTATGGCAACAAGAGTAGCAGCTCTTTAGCTCTTGGTGCAGAACACTGGGCAGGCTGCTGCATCATTTGCCATAGATTGCCTTCCTTGCTTTGGAGCTCCAGTCCACCACAGCCCTCAGCACCTTCCAGTATGGATGATGGTTTCCTCCTAAGGGAGGTTGTGCTCACGACCCCAACATCACAGTTCTATAGAATCATGCCCCTCCTTGACTCACAAGGGGCTAATTCACAAGCTCCAACAACCAGATAAGGTCGTTCCTTCAAAGTGTGCCTTGCTGTGGTCCTGTTTGCATTTAATCCCACCTGTTATCTTACTGCTTAATTTCCAAGCTGCATAAAAGCTTTCAAAAGGACCACGTAATTCCCTAAAGCTTAATGCTTTTGTGCTGCTGGCAAGCAAGGATTCATCCCTCTTCAAAACATTTCTCCCCAACAATTCTAATACTTCTGCTTGCTCGCTTACTGCAAAATTCCTTATTGTCTTGAGTTGAGAGCAATTATTTGTTATTCTTCTTTGCCTATAATTAACAGTGTTACTATTAAGAATTCTTCCTCTCTTTGCTAGTGTTGTCAGGCTTCCTTAATTGGCTTTTGTTTTGGGGTTGGTTCCACCAAATTTTGGAATTCCTTCTCTAAACACACAATGAAACTGATGTCTTCTTTGACCTCTCTGTTTTAGGTAACAGACAAAAATCCCTTTTCTCTTATGCCTTAAATGGCTTTTAAGATTTGTGGCACTTTTTTGCTTTTCATGATTTTGATGTTTTGATTCAGGGATAAATAACCAATGCGGTGCCTATGAAGGATGGCCAGACCCAACCACGTAGGGGAGCTCACTAGCAACAGGTGACCCATCCTACATCTTTCTCTCCCGGCCACTTATTTGCCACCTGGGGTAAGGGGTGCAAAATACCTACTACCTTTTGGTGGCTGTCTTGGGAGTAAGGGGACTGCCAGCCGAAATCCGTCTCCTGCCTGGCAATTTTAGCCCATCATCCCTCCTGCACTCCCAGGAACTTTAGATCAGTAGCATAGTCCAGTCTCAGTAACATGGGGGGAAAGATTGGCATTGAGTGTTTCCAGAATACAGTGTAGCTCAGAAATCCAATTAAGCAGTTTATTATGGAGGAGTATTTAAAAAGGACGTGGGTGGCGCTATGGGCTAAAGCCTCAGTGCCTAGGGCTTGCCGATCGAAAGGTCAGCAGTTCAAATCCCCGCGGCGGGGTGCGCTCCCGCTGTTCAGTCCCAGCGCCTGCCAACCTAGCAGTTCGAAAGCACCCCTGGGTGCAAGTAGATAAATAGGGACCGCTTACTAGCGGGAAGGTAAACGGCGTTTCCGTGTGCGGCTCTGGCTTGCCAGAGCAGCAATGTCACGCTGGCCACGTGACCCGGAAGTGTCTTCGGACAGCGCTGGCCCCCGGCCTCTTGAGTGAGATGGGCGTACAACCCTAGAGTCTGTCAAGACTGGCCCGTACGGGCAGGGGTACCTTTACCTTTACCTTATTTAAAAAGGAAGGAAAGTGGGGAAACAGAGAGTATGCACAGTACTGGCCTAGATGATCCTATCCTAAGCAAGCAAACATAGTAAACCTTACTCTTACGGTTACCATTCAAGTTGGTAGCTTCAGGAGCTGGTTGAGGGATAATGTTAGCAATATGCTACTTTCAAGGGCTCTTGACCCAGGTGGGTTGTGATTGACAGATGGCTCCCAGCAGCTAATCAGAGGGACTACAGTAGCCAAGAAGGTTAAAAGTTGGGAGATGGGGTTGCGATAGTGTCAGTTCCTGCCACAGTGGTCTTTCTATCCTACCAGATCTGTCCTCAGCTTCTGCACTGGACTGGAGATGTGATGGAGGTCTAGAGAACTTGAGTATCGTAAGGGAACAGGTTAGGGCAAGGCATAGCTTTGCCACAGTGACCTCCAGAAGTTGTTGAGCTACTGCTGTCATCTTTCGCCATACTGGCTGGGGCTGATGTAAGCTGGAGTCCAGTAAGATCTAGAAGCCACTACAATAGGCACCCTATTTTAATTCATTTTACCCGCTAGCTTTTTAGCTGTGTTATTTTCTCCTGCTGTTTTTATTGTTTTTATTGATTTTTTTTAAAAAAAATAATAACAAAGTTTTAATTTTGTATTGTAAGCTGCCTTGAAGCTAGATGTGGCAAGATGATGGTAGAAATCCTATAAGTAAAATAAAAGTGAGCTGTAAATGAGTCTTTATTGAAACACACAAATAATATTTTATTCACATCTTGCTCATTCTGAATCTGACTTCTGTTGGGTGAGTTTGATTACAATGTAGCGCAACAGAGGTCAGTAGAGAACCACTGGTATAATCATGTAATGGACAGTCTTCTAAAATACTTCCTCTACAGTGGAGACAGGGATACCTGTAGCCAAACAGATACTTGTGGACTCCATCTTCTTAGAACCCCAGCTAGCATAGCCAATGTTCAGGGATAATGGGAGTCTAGCAACATCTTACGAGGGCCACAGGTTTCTTAGTGCTCTCTACGGAGACGACTTACAGTACTAGGAAAATGTAGTTGATATAATCAATTTGGATCTCAGCCAAGCAAAGGAATTTAACTACTTAAACTGGAAAGGATGGGTGAGAAAGGGGAATCAGATGAAGAGTTGTGCTGAATGTGAAGGGCAAGCGTTCAATCTGGAGGGGTGGGGAAGGCCCATGGCATTTGCTTTGCATGCAGAAATTCAATTCCTGGCATCTGCAAGAAGGGCTGGGGGAAACGGACATCCATTTTATATGCAGACCCTTTAAGGTAAAAGGTAAATGTAAAGAATCCTGGATGACTAAGTCCAATCGAAGGTGACTATGGGGTTGCGGCGCTCATCTCGCTTTCAGGCCAAGGGAGCCAGTGTTTGTCCACAGACAGCTTTCCGGGTCATGTGGCCAGCACATTTACGCCATTTACCTTCCCGCCATTTACCTTCCCGCCACAGTGGTACCTATTTATCTACTTGCACTGGCATGCTTTTGAACTGCTAGGTTGGCAGGAGCTGGAACAGAGCAATGGGAGCTCACCCCCTTGTGGGGATTTGAACCGCCGACCTTCCTATCGGCAAGCCCAAGATGCTTAGTGGTTTAGACCACAGTGCCACCCGCGTCCCTCAGTAAAGGTGATACTGAGCTAGATGCACCAATGGTCTGAATTGGTATAGGGCAGCTTCCTGACAAGTGAACTTCCTCTGCAGTCACTATTGGGAGACACATTCCCTATTCATTATGGATCCTGAGGAGAAGAACAGGAGGTTACTGGTGAAATTTGTGAATGAGACCAAGCTCAGAAGCATTGTCAGAGCAGGAAAGAATTGGGTGATGACATAGGGTGAAAAAGAACAATAGAATTGCCATTCAATTCATGAATACAAAGTTTGGGGACAATATTTTTGTTTATTTAAGCAGTTGTATATCCTGCCCATCTATTGTAGTGAGTATAGCCAGGGTGGCTACATTGTCGGCTTTGAGACTTGAAAGGAGAGAGGAAGAAAGACTTTGAATGTTGGGTAATCATGATGTGATTTATAAGCTATTTTTTTGGATGTGTTTGGCAGGTTTCTTTCCTTTTCTTGACTAAATACAGGGAAAATTTGATATCATGGTGTGAATCACTGGTGAGGTTGAATTTGAAATATGGTGTAGCGGTAAATTTTGAAGAACAGCAGCTCATTATGACTGGCCTTACAGCAGTTATAGGAAGCTTGTGGCCCTCCATATGTTATTCAACCGCAGCTCCCATCATCCCTGTTCACTGGCCATGTTAGCTGGGGCTGATGGGAGTTGGAGTCCAACAACTTCTGGAGGGCCACAGGTTCCCCACCACTGCCCCATACTCACAAGGCTGTGTGCTTCTGCAGGTTCCTAGCTCTACTTAAGACAAGATAACCCATCTTACCATTCTCTGTAGCATGACTGCAATTCCATGCATAGTTACTTAGAAATAAGCTCCAATGAACTCACTGATGCTTATTTCTGACCATAGAGATTCAGCTTGTAAAACACAATGAGCTTTAATAACTTGTAAAACACATTGAGACAGCTGAAGTGCAACATTTAGCTTTTAATTAGAAAATCTTTCAAGGAAATTATACCACTTAAACCATTGGTATGAAATAGGAACCCCATCAAAGAAAATGAAAGAATTTTAGAGCCTCTGCATGAGTATTCTCTGACTTCCTTACTGCTAAGTTGTCAAATGTAAAACTTGAAAGGCTCACCATCACCTCATTCTCTTCCTAGAGCAAGGAAGGTCGATCAATTGCCTGGCATTCTGGGAGATGATGTCATTGCTCCTGCTCTGAAAAAAGGCCCAGAGCTGTGCCCCCGCCAGAGCACCACTGCTGCTGACAAGTTTTCACTGACCATGTTGAAGACTCTTGGCCATCTGTTCCAGAGCTTTGTCATTCTGTGGCTGGAGTGATGTAGCAGAGGATTGATATATGGCCAAAAATAATGCTTAAGGAATAGCATTTTGTGTGTGTGTGCCGGGTACAGTGAAAATAAATTCTCCTGAGATGGTGGCTGTTAAATGTGCTTGGCTGTATGTGGAGTTCTCTGTCTGCCCTGCTCCCTTCCTGCATGTAATGTTCTCCATTCGGATGCGTGATTGAAGTTCAGGTTTACCTTCTGAGTAGACTGTAGTTTGCTGGAATACACTTTATTTAAGTTACTCTGACAATTTGTCAGGCGGCAGGCCATATATTCTTTAACTACATAAAATGCAGAAACAGGTGTTTCATTTGCAAGGAGAGCAGCCAGAAGCAAAAGGACAGTGGGCTCCTGTAACCTTTAAGAGTTAGAAGAGGGATGATCAGCAGATATATGTTTGTGATGA
The DNA here is from genome assembly GCF_965153285.1 of Podarcis tiliguerta. Classification (NCBI taxonomy): domain Eukaryota; kingdom Metazoa; phylum Chordata; class Lepidosauria; order Squamata; family Lacertidae; genus Podarcis; species Podarcis tiliguerta. Next base: position 104,093,473 of record NC_139534.1, read on the forward strand.
TGCCATAGTGCCGCAAGGCTGCTGAAGTGCGTGTTCTTTGTAACGCCTGTGCTGGAAGATCCGCACTATCTACCACTACATTACTAGGGCAACTTTAAGGTTTTGCTATGGGTATATAAAGCCCTGAGACGCGGGTGGCACTGTGGGCTAAAACCATCAGAAAGTTGGTGGTTCGAATCCCGCGACGGGGTGAGCTCCCATTGCTCGGTCCCTGCTCCTGCCAACTTAGCAGTTCGAAAGCACGTCAAAGTGCAAGTAGATAAATAGGTACCGCTCCGGCAGGAAAGTAAACGGTGTTTCCATGCGCTGCTCTGGTTCGCCAGAAGCTGCTTAGTCATGCTGGCCACATGACCCGGAAGCTGTGCGCCAGCTCCCTCGGCCAATAAATCGAGATGAGCGCCGCAACCCCAGAGTCGGTCATGACTGGACGTAATGGTCAGGGTTCCCTTTACCTTTACCTTTATATAAAGCCCGGAGTAATGGGTTATTTCTGGGAATACCATATCTTGCCTGGCCAATTTAATCCTTGGGGGAGACACTCTTTACTAGTGCTGTATGCTGTATGGTCCTCAAGTTTGTCTTATGCACACTAAGGCCTTTAGTGTGGTGGCACCTACCCTTTGGAATGCGCTTCCAGGGAGCATCAGGTAGGCACCTACAGTATTGGCATTGAGGCACTTGTTTCAAACACTTCTGTTCACCTTTCCTTTTATCCAGCTTCATTGGTGTATTAATGTTATCTAGAGATTTGTGATGTCTTTTAAGCACACAAGAGCCTGCTAGATTAGCCCAGTGCCTCATCTAGTCCAGTATCTTGTTCTCACAGTGGCCTTGTTTTACAAATGTAGTTTCATGATTGATTTTATGCTGCTTACTGCCATGATGCCATGATTTTTTTAAAAAATGTTGACAGTATAGAAAATTTAGCCTATGAATAAAAGTGGAAAGGCTGTACTTGCCAAAAACTCTTTTTTGCACAGCTATTCAATGTACAGTCATACCTCGTGTTGCGCACTTTTGCGTTACGTCCCGTGGCAACCCGGAAGTACTGGAATGGGTTACTTCCGGGTTTTGCCGCTCGCGCATGCACAGAAATGCTAAATCGCACTTCGCGCATGCGCGCCAAATCACGCCGCGCACCTGTGCAGACACAGCGCTTCGAGTTGCGGGAATTTCATCTTACAGATGGGCCTCTGGAATGGATCCCGTCCGTAACACGAGGTACCACTGTGCAACAGTCCGATCCATCTTCCCTTCTGGATAGTTCAGCTTCTTTTTCTTACAGGTTGGGAATAGCAGTGCTTACAGTTACCTTGTGAGGTTTTAGTGTTGCTTTAAAGAACAGTTGATCCTATTAGGAGCTATCAGTTGAATCCCACGTGACTTTCACACATAAAGCCATGCACTCCCATAAGTCGCACTTGAAATGCGCTGCAATGCAGAGAGCAAATCCTGTTGGCTTCATGACAACATGGACGCTGCTCCTTTGCCATGTGATGGGGATCCAAGCACTGTTTTGAGCCTGATACAAGAACAGCCCTATCATTTGATAGAAGGAGGACAAATTTGGGGGTAGCATTAAAGGGGGAGGTGAGGGATGAATGGTGGCAAATTTTTCCCTGTGGTAGGAAATTTTTAGTAAAATATGGAGTGACACTTGCATTTTTTCCATCAAGCACGGACATGTTTTGGGTTGGCATTAGGTAGCTAGACACACACACACACACACACTCCACATCCCAGCAACTTCCCAGATAATTACATGTTAGCAGGAGTCCTAGTTGGGTGGGACTGCAATATACTTGGCCCAGTAGTGAATCCAGCCCTGACAGGCCTTTTATAAAATAGTTTCCTGAGACAAGAAGAACTCAGTACATAGCAGGAAACATCAGCACACGCAAATTCTTACCCCTTGAGAAAAGTAGAAAGCAGCAATTCCCAGAGGCCAGAAACAACAGAGCATTGAAAAAATTGCCAAGCCCAGGTGGTCTCGTGGGGGAAGCATCAGAAAATGATCTTCACTCTCGCTGTCACTGGAGGAGTCACTCTGCAAAGCAAATCAAGGCAATGGCACACTGTAAGTCTGACCCACAGAGTATTCAGCAGCAGCAGAACATGTAATCAATTCACACTACACATGTTTGATGTTGCTGCTGTGACAACACTTTCTCTCCTGATATACAGCAGCAGGCAGATGAACTTCATGGGGCAGGAAGCGCTGTGACGGGAGTGTCGGTGGGACGAGTCCATCACACATCCAAGTGATACAGAGTCAGCCTCTATGAGCTAGGATGTTTATCTGCCAAGGAACAGCGGCTAATATGAATGATCTTTTGGGAACTGGATGTCCAACAGAGATGATATACAGGGCACCACCTCAATCATCACCATACTTCCCCGTCTTCAGACTGAAAATACTTGATGTCTATTAGGCAGCAGATGTACTGCTTAGTATGCTGACTGAGAATAATCTTCTTGGCTTCAGTCCACAAACCATTTAATCTGGAGTGGTCTGGCAGGTATTTCATAGACCTCAGTAGGACTTCAGTGAGACTATTGGGAGTAAGAAACTGGTGGGTTTTCAGCAATCTATGCATTGCTGGCATTCTTCTATATGTCTATATGTATCTTGTCTTACAACATGCTTATCCTAAAACGCAACATCAAAAAAATGTGCAACTGACGAATGCACTTGGAAATCTAAACAAATAATCCATACAAACATAATTGAGCTGGATAAATAAGATGGATGGTTAAATAGGAACCCTAGAGGAAGCTGGTATCCTCATTATGCCAGCTCAACAAAGATGTCTTCAAATCACTTGTTTCAGAAGGGAGCCTTAATTCTAATGGGCTTTTCCAGGGTAAGACTATTGAGAATTTGAATCTGTCACATTCCCTGAATGACTATGGGAATTACTAAGATTGACAATTAAGTCTGGCTGTGTCAATCCTGCAAATGGAAATTACTGGTACTTTAACTACCCAGCTATGAATCAAAAGAATAATGAAATATGTAGGCATGGGGTCCTCAACCTTTTTGGGCCCAGAAGCAAAATTGGAGGTTTAAGAAACTATTGTGGATGCCACAAAATACCCCATTCCAAAACATTTATCCTCCCCAACTCACCTGCCCCCACGGAACAGTATCCAACTCACTCGTACCATAAGAGCAAGGATTTCAACAAGTGCAACTGAATTCCCCACTTCCTCTCCTGTGCAGTCCCTAAATCTGTTCTGGGTTTCCTCCAAAACCATACTAGGCATACACAGGGTGGGGGGGCAGTTCCATTGTACAAGTGGAAATCCTTGCACTGATAAAAACAAGTTAGAAGAACAGCATCCAAAGAAAGAAAGCTACACCCCCTAGGAAAAAAAAACAGGCAAACCCCTGACCACCATCCCAACACCCCAATTAAAAGAAACAGTAAAAAATGGGAGTGGCAAGGTGCCTTGATGGGTGCTAAGGGGTGTGTGTCTGAGGGTGCTACTGTGTCCACCAGCACCATGTTGAGGGCCCCAGATTTAGACTGACAAGTTGACATAGAGAAGTTCTGAGATTAAAGGATGGTTGGATTCATGGCTATATTACCAAATTGCCATAGAAAGGATACAGTTACTATTGATACTACCAGGGAGATCCCCAGTATTATTATTATTATTATTATTATTAATAATAATAATAATAATAATAATAATTTTTATTTATATCCCGCCCTCCCCAGCCGAAGCCGGGCTCAGGGCGGCTAACAACACTAAAATAGTGCAACATTCTAAAAACATTAAGAATGGGAGACAAGTCTTGAATACCTTTTAGATTATTTCTGAAAAACTGAAACACCAAGACTTGTCAATTTAAATCAATGGAGACACTGGCATATACTTATAGCAAAATGGAATAAACATCTGATTTTTTTGTGTCTTATCCCTTCTGGAGCTACTTCCTGATAATGTCGGAGGTGATGCCTCAACAAGAGGCATCTCTCCCGATAAAGAAAGCCGTTCTCAAGTGCCACCTTGGGACCAGATGATAAAGAATTGCAACTGTTTGATTTGTACTATACTGCCGGCTGCCGTTGCTTTATACCTCAATCCCAAGCTTATTCACTTGGAAGAAAGTTCCATTCATTTTAATGGAAGTTGCTTTCAAGTTAAGTGTGCTTAAGGACACTTTCGTTATTAAATAACTCAGTGTGAAATAGTAACCCAGAAAGCTGCAATATAATAATAACAGTGATGATGCTGGAAGTGATGATAATAATAACAGAAACCGTGTTAGAAGCCCCCAGTCACTGCTGTCAGCTTCAACCCTTGATGCGAAGCAATAGGCGTCCTACTGATTTCTCTCTTCCCCGACTGAAAGCTGCTTCTGCCAACATCGCCTTGATATAATATTTCTAGGACATCTATCGCCACCATGGCATTTAAGTAGCATTTTTCACCCTCCTACTCTTCCTCTCGTTAAGTATTTTACAGTCTTCCCTCACTCCCCACTCTCTCATTTGACCTTCTTCTTTTCAGCTCTACTTTCACATATTCTCCTTCTCAACAGTTTCACACAGGAGAAGAAGGGCGGGGGGGAAGGCTTTGCAGAGTTTATATAATAAACCACATCTTCTCCAGCCACTCGGATGTGGGGCAAAATCCTAACAGAAATCACTGCGTGGAAATAGATTATCGTTTTTCTTTCAAGCTAAATTCTCAGCTCACTAGCTGGGGATTTGGGATTTCCATGGAAAATTATTTTTCTTGAGTGCCAGTGAAACAGGGCCGTTTTTCATCTTTAGCAATGTCCCTCGCTTGCATTAGGACTAAAATTGATAAATTGTGAGCTAAAATGGATTAGAAATTCTGGATGTGAGCCTAAAACAAGCTTATTAAAATAATTCATTCTAACTACACACCTCTCTATAATTATTTCTAGTCGTATTATTCTTAATGTATTATATTATGGTGGAAAACACTTTTTCTTTTGAGAGGGGCATTCTCTTTGGGGTAATCTGTCAGGGGCTGCATGGCAACTCTGGGTGCAGCTGAAGTCAGTGATGTGTGGGGCCAGAACCAAAAGAAGGTGTGGTTCCCCCCTTTCTCATCTTGCCAGGAGGTCTGAACTGATCGCTTGCAGAGGGTTTTTGAAATCAGGCTGAGGGCCACCTAAACTTAGGCTGAGGCCTAAGACCACAGTTGCTCACCCCTGCATTAAACCCTCAGGCTTAATTCCTCAGAAATAAGGGAAGCTGTTTTTCAGGTGTGAGAAGTTCCCATGCAACATTTACCTCAGTTCTTCCTACTATCATGTACATACATCACAATTATTATAATTTCTATATTTACTTCTCTGTCCTAAGCATGGTTACTCAGAAATAAGTCCCAAGATAGGTTCACAGCCTCCAAAATTTACCTCATATTCTTGCAATTCCTCCTCTTCCACTTCATAGGACACTGTCTGGATTTTGATGTCATTTTCCATCAGGGACCTCCCTTGGGTTTCTTGCACATCAGAGGCCTCAGCAGGATGCTCTTTGTTTCCCATGAAGGCTGTCTCACAACTCTCACCTTTGTTGTCCTTGACTTTGACACTGGTCTCATCCTTCACCAGGATGAAATTTGGGCCGTACAATGCTTCAACAGCCAGCTGAAGAGAACTGGCATCCAGCAGTTGGTGAGTCCTCGCATTACCAGAATTTTGGAAGATATAGGAGTACAGTTTACCCTGGCAACGGTGGCCAGGATAATCCTGGTGGTAACTGTAACTGCCATGAAGGTGTCCATTGTTCTTGGCCAACAGGGGATTCTGGAGTTCACTCACACTTTCCATTGTGCTGAAAGCTCAGTGCGAGGTGCTTCTAAGACAGATGGATGACAGAGAACAAACAACCCTGAAGAACAAATGGAAGAAAAAGGAGGCAAAATTAGGGGGCACATAAAATATAGAAACTCGTTAAGTCAGGTATGGGGAGACTGTGGTCCTTCAGCTGTTGTTGGAGTCCCATTAGTCCCAGCCAACATCTCTAGTGGTCAGGGATAATGGGCGCTGTATACCAACAACATCTGGAGGGCAACAGGCTTCCCATCCCTGGAGTAAGTGGTTCAAGAGCAATAACTGTGTAATGTTAACTAGCATTGGGGCATGTCTGTGTTGATGGAAATGCTGGGATTGAACTCATATAAGATAAATTCCAGCATGCACCTTGACTCAGAGAACCTAAACTATAGTACTTTGAGGGAAAGTTGATGGAGATCTTTTTCAGATGTGTGCTGAAATTTTGGGAGATTTTGCAGTCAAACCTAGCAATGCATATCTAACCCATTCATTAGGAAATGAAGGGATTAAGGACCACAGAGCTGTAAATTTCTAGAGAAGGCATGGCTAGGTCACAGCCCCTCACCCTCAGGGAGGGAGGGAGGGAGGGAGGTTTGTTTCTCCTTCCTTCCTTCCGTTCTTCCTTCCTTCCTTCCCCTCTCTCCTCTGTGAACCATGTAACTGAGAAGATGTCTGAGGCTGGGGTTTCAGTTTGAGACTATGTGTTTGAGGCTAACTTCTGTATTTTGTAACCAAGAATGCCTTACCTGTGTTGTTTCTGCTGTAGCACTGAATGATGCATGAGTGAGACTTCTGATTACTGTAAGTAAAGCATTTAAACTTACTTAAGGTTGTAGTCCATCCATTCTGGGAGGGGTAGAGGAAGGGAGAACACAGTTGTGAGTGCTTAATACTGGGAGACCTAAAGGTCTTAAAAATCTATATCTATGTGAAAATCTGAAAAGTTGGCTGTTAAAATGCTGTAGTGGAAAATGAAATCTGCAATGTACTGTACTGAAACCATCAAAGTACTAAAGATCTGGACTGTGTGCTATATAGCACTTGGATAATTGGGCAATCAGAAAATCAGAAGAGCTCAGCGATGAGAAACAGGAGCTCGCTATGGACATGCCCTGTTTTTGATGGTAAATGAAAGCATTTGGCTGTGCTACTGTCCACAAATTCATGTACAACTCTCCACAGCCTGCCAAAATATGTCTTGAAACTGCCTTTATTTGAGTCTTCTTGTCAAGAATCATTGTGGCAGGTAGTAAGATCAGACTATGAGCCATGTGATAAGATGAGAAGGTCAAAGCCATCATGACGGTTAGCATGTGTTGAGTGCTGCCCTTTCTCCTTGGCAGCTTGAGAAAGGGAAGGAGAATCTGATGTAAATGCGCAGTGCATTCTTCATGCTGGGTCATAACTTCCTGGAGAACTACAGTGAATAACAGATGGCCCTGGCATAGACCTGAGGTTGGCATCCCCTGCAGAAACCCTCCTTGCATTATAAATAAGCGGGACATGCTGTGAATTACAGCCCTTTCATTTGTGAGTGATGCCAGTAAATGTAATATATTTTGCATGCTAAAAACCACCACACACAAAACTCCAGCAAGAGTTCTGAAGCTCGCAAGGTGAGAGTGGAAATAATGAGAATGAAAAAAGAAAACTGAAAGGCTGTTTGCTATGGAAGTACTATCACCCATATGGGATCTTGTCTATGCAGTTATATTTTTATATCCAGTGCCTAGGAAGCTGCCATACTGAGTAAGACCATTGGGTCCATCTAGCTCAGTATTGTCCACACTGATTGGCAGCACCTGTCCAGGACTGCAGACAGGGTTCTCTCCTGGCTCCATCCAGAGATGCCAGGGATTGAGCACCCCTTACTAACAGTGCAGATGTGTTACAGAAAACCAACAGCCCCCCTTATTCACTCCCACTTTGGGCCTGTGCTCTACTGCATCACTGAAACCGCTGTATCACATGCTATCATGTAACATCATTCAATCCTCAGGGGGTGCAGTGGGTCAGTGCGAACAGCCAGGGCCGTCTTTAGCAGATGCGGCACCGGGGTGCAAATATCCGCCCAGCACCCCCAAATTACCATGGATAGTGTTGGGGTGGCTGTAGCTGTGCACTGCCAGCCATGGGTGGGTGGGGGGCACAACTATCTCCCATGCCACTGTGGGAGAGCGATTCCCACAGAGGCTTGGGACGGAAGCTGCATGCCTGCCAACCTTATGGTTGGCGGGGCACAGCTGACGGGCATGCAGGGAAAGGGGAGGCCACTGGCAAAGCTGCGCAGCTCCCCCACTCGCTGGGGCGCTCCTGAGAGGCCGGCACCCTGGCGCAACGCACCACTAAGCCCTATGGGAAAGACGGCTCTGCGAACAGCTATGGGCAGGATTCCTGCTTTGCCAGGGGGTTGGTCTAGATGACTCTCAGGGTCCCTTCCAACTCTACAATTCTATGTTTCTATGTCTGGGTTTGTGGTCAGGAGGCAAAACTGGCTATCAAGGAGACACATGGGCTGGGCCACTCCCCAAGCACCTTAGGCAGCCTGCAGCTGGTCCTGCAACACACCTTGCAGCCTTATTGCTATGGAATCCTACGAGTCCCTTATATCAGTTGATTCCAGCTGAACTGATGGTTCGGAGATATTGCAGCTATCCATACTGGCGATGCTACAGTTCCACTTAGAGCAGGTCAGCAGCGTTGCCCTCTAGCAAGTTGATATAGCAGTGCAAAGATTGTATAGAGGCATTTCTGCAGTGCCACTGACCTCACTTCAACACAAGCAATGTGTTGATGATCCTTCCTCCATGTAACTAACTGTTGGAGGTTTCCTCCTGCCCTCAGCTGATTTTTTTTATTTGCCCGCCCACCCCCGTATCTCACCAATGCTCCTGCCCTTGACTAATGTTTTACTTCATTTCCCCCCTGTATCAGATACAAGTCCCCCTGTGTCTTACTCATTAAGGTTGGTGGTATGTGATAGAATTTCTAGTTCATATTACTTTATTGGTTGAAAGTTTGAAAGCAGAGCTTTTTTTTGGGGGGGGGGGTAAATGTCATGAAATATCTTTGATGCAATCAACAATTTTCCATAATATTAAACTACCAATCCATCTAACAATTCTACCTGCTAGCTCCTGTCAATTTTTATACAGAAACGTTAGGGGAAACCCAATGAAAATATTGTACAACCCTAATATATACACAAGAGCTTTATATCCTACTTCATTAAAATCAATGAACGTGTTGCTGTTATCCTCAGCTAGAGCAGGATTGCATCTGATAATGCCTCTGCGTATTTATACACATATGAACTTGGAATAGTCTATTAACGGACTAATATTATACTGTGATATTTGCAGGGATATCACACTGCCATGCCATCGTATGAAAAAGAAGGGAAGGATAGAGATGAGGACAATTAATTTTATGTAAATGTAAATTATATTTTGGTAAAGCAATGTTCAGTGAAATCACTTATCTGGGGGATATGAATCCAGCAATGAATATAAGAGATTTGTGAGGAATGCCTCTTGTTCAAACAAATTTTTATATTTTCGCAAAGTCCTCGAGAGCTAGTATTATGACAATTTTCTGCCAGCGTTATCTTAAATTGAGATGGATGGGGAAATTCGTGAGTGAACTGAAGCCTGCCTGAAGGACTGATAAAGAGCAGCGCGCAGAGCTGGCGAAAGGGTTCTGCTAAGCACAGCAGGTTTCAACATTCTGTCTGCTTTTACTAGAGAACTTTGTTAATGGTCTTTTAAAAAAAGAAGACGGATAAAGCACAAATTAATGAACACGGTTCAGATGAAAGTATATTACACAGAGTCGCACTAGAATTATCCCGGTGGCTGAAGAAAATTAAAATATTACCAGACGATTTTGATTAAACAAACTCAGGAATGGGGAGCGTAAAACATTGGGGGGAAGGAAGCATCGGAGCCAAAAACCTACATGAGATTGTACCGAGGCATTTCTGCACTGCCCCAAACCTCACTTCAACACAAGCAATGATTATCCTTCCTCCAAGTAACTAACTGTTGGAGGTTTGCTCCTGCCCTCAGTTGACTTTTTTTTTTAAAAAAAATTTTTTATTCATTTTTACCTTTAACAAATATCATCACAACTAAATCACATACACACAGGATTCTCTGAATCCCCGGACTTCTCTCCACCCTTCCATGGTTTCCATCATTATTCATTTCCAACTGCATCTTATAATGTTCTCCATATTTTCTTAAAACGAAATTTACATCATAGTTCTAGCTACATTGCAAGTGTTTTTTAGAATCCTGCCAATGTTTTTAATTGTTTCCAGTGTTCTTTTAAGTGTTGTTGTTGTTTAGTTGTTTAGTCGTGTCCAACTCTTAGTGACCCCATGGACCAGAGCACGTCAGGCACTCCTGTCTTCCACTGCCTCCCACTGCTTCTTTTAAGTAATTTATTAATTTCCCCTATTCTTTATTAAATTTATTATCTTCTTGATCTCTAATCTTCCTGGTCATTTTCACCATTTCAGCATAGTCCAACTCTGCCCTCAGCTGATTTTTAATCTGGTACCTGTATCTGGTACTAAAGGCCTCACCAATGTTTACTTCTGAAAGTAATAAATATGGCAGTGCTGTGCAGAGTCCTTTTCTCTCACCACTAACAGGCCACCCTGATTTACGTGAACAAGAGGAGAGGCTTCCTAACTGAAGAGTGATATTTCTAGACAGTGATTAATGCCAACGCCTTTTAAAGATTCCTACAATTGTCATGCAGGTTAGGCCAGACTTTTAAATAAGCGTACAAAAGCTATCAGCTCACAGATTATTCTGCTAGCCTGCTATGAGGCTAATCACCCGTGTTTCTATGGATCCCTCCAGAGTGCTGGCTTTGGATGAATGTATTCTGAAGAATCAGCTTTCCCAGGAATGCATGTACCTGCATTGCCACAGCCATGTGGCACCCAAAAGGGTGGTAGTAGTAAAATGCCATCAGGTCCAGGATAGTTTTTTTCAATAATGGCCACACTATTGCCTCCTTCAAGATGGCTGGCACTACCCCCTCATGCAGAGACCTGTTCACTGCACCCAGAATCCACCCAGTCATGCCCTCCCAGCCAGATTTAAGTGGCTATGAAGGGCAAGGGTAGTACAGCAACCAGAAACGTAAGACCCCAGGGGTGGGGAGGGGTGGTGCCTTCAGTGGAGAGTAGCCTGGCCTGTGTTACACCCAATGACAGTCTTTTCAATGACAATATTTGCACTGCTGTGCTCTTGTGAAATCCTAGAACTGCCGAATCATGGAGTAAAATAAGGAATAAGTAACACAAAGCAAACCCACCCACTTGACATGAGCTGGAGCAGGGACTGACTGGCTGTGTGAACAGGCAGAGTAATCTGATTCCAAATTGCAGGGGAAGCAGAAGCTTGAGGGAGTTGTCAGTTTCCTCTCACTTTGCGGCAAAAATGGGGCTGGGGCATTTTGCTCACATTTTTATTTGCTTGGGTGGCAATGTGGTCTAAACCACTGAGCCTCTTGGGCTTGCTGATCCGAAGGTCAGCGGTTCGAATCCCCGCGATGGGGTGAGCTTCCGTTGCTCGGTCCCAGCTCCTGTCAGCCTAGCAATTCGAAAGCACGCCAAAAAGTGCAAGTAGATAAATAGGTACTGCTCCGGTGGGAAGGTAAATGGCATTTCTGTGTGCTGCTCTGGTTTCGGTGTTCCATTGTGCCAGAAGCTGCTTAGTCATGCTGGCCACATGACCCGGAAAAACTGTCTGCAGACAAACGCCGGCTCCCTCGGCCAGTAAAGCAAGATGAGTGCCACAACTCCAGAGTCGTCTGTGACTGGACTAAACTGTCAGGGGTCCTTTACCTTTACCTTTAAGGTAGCTAAAAGGGATGACAGAACAACTTACAAAGCCAGTGGTAGAGCACATGCTTTGCTGATCTTCAGTGAAAGCTCTCCAGAAAGAGGGTTTGGAAAGACCTTTGCTCGAGTCCTTGGGGAGCTAATGCTTAGATGGATCATTGGTCTGACCTTTCTATTTGACTGGAAAGGTGAAGACTTCTAGGATGAATGGGAGGTTCTTTGATATTGAGCTGTACAGGCTTGTGACACCATGACAAAAACCTCTTCCATTTTCCACTGACAAAGTTAAGAGTGGACAAAGCACCAATCCATGAAAAGTACTATTTTACATTGGCAGGAGGTGGGGTGGAGGTCTTGGAGGTCATTTCCTTCACTGACTACTTGGGAGTGTATAAAACATAGCCATTTTTGAGAGCCATTTGAGATTGTGTAAAATAGTGATGTCTCTTTTAGGTAGTTCCTTTCTTGAGTGGTCCTTTGTGATAGAAATGGTTCCACGTTTCAATAAATGCTCATGTGCTTGCTACCATTTTAAAGGGCATTTCTCTTTAAAATGGTACCATGAAGAGAAAAGCTGAGAGAGGCTGAGTTATTAATCACTATTAAAAAAGAGAGAAAGATGCCCATAAGGGCAACTTCCAAACATGCGGCATCTCAATGATTGTTTTTACAGGCATTTTTCAGAGTTCAGAGGCACTGATCCATCATATCCAACCTGTTCAAGGCATAAGATGTCACTATCAAGTTTCCTCTTGTTTTCTGGGGGGAGATTTCCCCTAAATCTTCAGCTTTGTTCTAAAGCACATGGGAGGTATTCCTGCTCCCCATCATCATAAGATCAAACCCCAAGAATAACAAGAACCCCAAAAGGGAAGAAATGACTTGTGGGTTCACATCAGAACAGGCCTCATAACAATGCAGATAAACTATGCAGTGGAGCTACAGCAACACAGCCTCATTTCTTGTTTGTAGCTGGAACTGCACCTGGAGGAGGAGCTAGTTGTGATGCCCCATCAGTTGCTGTATTTTAATTTTAATTTAATCAGCTGTATTTTAATTTAACCCTCAAGGGTGTTACATGCAATAATGCCAGTGAGTTTTCCAAACTCACACATCAATTCTCCATCGCAGCACACACACAGAGAGATGGGCATAGGAAATAAGAGGATAGGGACTGTGAAAGCTCATAGTCTGTTTCTTAAATTTGCAAACGCTTATGGATTCTCTGACAAAGGATGCCACAACGGTTTACCATGATTGCTTCCAATTCACCCCTCCCTGCTAGCAAATAGAAACAACAAACTATGATTCTTGGCTTGGCATTACATTCAAATTAAAGACCATGGCTTGTGTTGTGTTGTGGGGACAGGAAAGCATATCAGGACAAAGCAGGGCTCTTAAACACATCTATCCTTTTTTGCTACAAAACAAGAGTGGAAATTGAAACTGCACTCTGAAGCTCTGCAGTATTCAAACTACAGAGCTCAAGAGGTCCAAAAAGCACTATACTGAAACACAGCAAGTCCTGGCGTACGTAGTGGCTTGTTTCATTCCAAACCAACCATAATTGGAAGCCAATATTTGTTCCTGGCTTACCAATCATAGTTTCAGGGCTGGTGCTGCCATTAGCTGGTGTGATGGCCTAGGACTCTGGGTTGGACTTGGAGCCAGAGGAGTCTCAGTCCACACCGGATCCTTTGCCTCAGGCGGCAGCTGAACCTAGTCTGGGGCCTGATTCTGGAGAGCCCCAGTCTGCACAGGTTCCCCTGCAACAAGCACCAGCTGGGCCGAATCAGGGGCCTGAGCCTGCCCTGGCTCCGGATGCGGGGATTACCTTGTTGCCTTCAGCTGGGCAATCACTTACAGCTGCTCCACTACCAGTTGGGTCAGGAGAGGCTGAGGTGGCCTCTGGATCTAGTAACCCACCAACATCTCCCAAGTTGCAGAGACTGATGTCTGAGAGAAGGAGAGACCTGAGTACTCGCAGGAGGAGTGCTCGCCTTTGGGCGAGACAGGGAGGTGAGTCACTGGGGGATCAAGACCGGAAGTTACCCCAACAGAGATAAAAGACGGCTGGACCTCGTCCCAGGTTGCGGGAGCAATGTTGCTGTTTGCCAGAATCTGCCTGTGATCCTGTGACTGACCTTGCCTGGTTTCCTGCCTCATGTCCTGCCTTGGCCCTGTCAGACTGATTCCTCACGGAACCCTTGGATTTGGGATCGGACCTGGACCGTGTTACTCGGGTTACCCCCGGGCCCAGCACAGTCAGAATGAAGCTGCTGCCTCAGGCAGCAGGTGCTGGGGGACAGGGAAGGGAGGCAAGGCGATAGAAGACAGAGCTATCTGGGCTTGCTCTGTGCAGGATGGTGCAGTGTAGGACGCTGTCCCATCCCCAGTGCTGAACTAAGATTCAGCTGCCAACCCAGTGGACCTGTGTCTGTGGAATAGTAGGGGGCACACTTGCCCTTCAGGCAGCCAAATGTCTTGGGCTGGCCCTGCATGGGTTATTTGCAGAGAGATAAGCCATGATCCTTGGGCAGAATGTAGAGCTAAGCCAAGGATCATAGTGTGTTGCTTCCTTTCCCAGTGGGGAAGAGCAAAGCAGGATCGTTGTGCACAGTCACGGAAAACCATTAAGCCCGGCTTATTGTGACATGGGAACACAGTCGGTGCGTGAGTGCAAAGAACAAAGTTTTGGAGACAGGCACTATGACCTCCTGTTTGGGTAACAGCTGCAGCGCTTCTGGCACGACTGAGATGTAATTTATAATAAAGAAGAGGGATTCTCTAGGGAAGGCAACGCACACAGCTAAAGCCCAGCACATCACCCACAGATCTGCAAAGCGGATTGGACATTTCTCATGTTAAAGTGTATTTTGTTCAAACTGGGGGCTTATTGCCCAGCGTCAGGCTTTCAAGACATAAGAAATCAAACTCAATTCAATCTGAAGCAGTTCTGAAACAGATAAAATTTGCTAAAAACAACCATGATCTGTTCTCATTTAAAATCCATTGCCATATGCTGACGGACGGTATTGGTTTTCTCATCCATACTCTGTTAGACTGTGCAATACTAGCAGCTAGTAATGGTGCATAGCATAGGAAAAGCTAAGCGCGCATACACACACACATAAATGGGAGACAGTGACATTAAAGATGGATTGAACTGAACAATGATGGCACTTGAAGGGAAATAAATAAACTGGACTAGATGCCGGTGTCCATCATCTCTATGCGAGTCTGAAGTCATCCACTTTCAGCTGTCCCTGGAGTCACAACATGACTAACAATGTCCCTTACATAGTGCCTGTCTGTCCACCCAGACTCAGGATGGTATGCTGATCCTCATATCAAAGCAATGAAGTTACAAGTGGTTGAATCTGTAAATGCTTGTCTCAGCGAAGCCTCTTGGATTCCAGTTTGACACTTGGCTCACTCACAGCTGGACATAATAGTCAAAGCTAATGGCAGACTAAGTAGTTTCCCAAAGAATCAATCACAGGATAATTGCCCTGTCAGGTAAACATTCCGTTTTCCCTTCTATGCTCCAGTTATGCCCCGTATACGCCAGATGTTAGAACAGCATGTTGGTGTGGACTCCTTTTTCTGTGTGACCTTCTGGGCAACACGCAAAATGAGCTAGCTACTTGCACATTCAACAAGTGAAACTCTACTCTGTGGACTTTTTGTGGGCTTTGTGGGAAATGCAGTAGCAAAAAGATCAGAGGGGTTCATTTCAGCTACTAAACAAGTCATTGGTCCTAAAGTGAGGATTAGAAACGTGGTCCCCCAGGTCCTAGTCTGACACTCTAACCGGTAAACCACACTGGCTCTCAATTCAAGATCTTGAGGGTCACGAGTCTTCCTTGCAGCACTCTCTAACAGAGGAGCTGCTGCATTCTACACCAGCTATGACTTTTGGAACATCTTCAGCATCCTTCCCACACAGAGCAAATTGCAATAATCTGGGAAGTCACCAGAGCATGGGCTATCCAAGCTGAGAATGGCCTTAGCTTGGTGTACCAGCCAGCACTGGGCAAACGTTCTCCTTATGACTTTATGTTACCAGCAGTGGGGCAGATTGGAGCAGGAATGTGAGGCAAGTGCAGCTCCAGTACTTTTTGACAGCAGGAACAATGACATCATTGGCTGGAGTGATACTTGCTAATGCTGCAAGTAAAGCTGGGCGATATATCGTCCAAAACCAGTTTGAAGTCCATATCATGATATTGGTTTCATAATTTTTGATCTGGCAATATATCATGAATCATGATGTGTATGTGCTATGCAAAAATCATAATTTTGGGGGGAAACTGTGAAGCCAGCCAATGCCTCTACACAGCTCCATCCTTATTACAGACATTGTGATATATCACGATGTTTAGCTGGTACATATATCACAATGTTGAAAACCAGATATCACCCAGTCCTGGCTGCAAATTTGAGGGTTAGAAGGCAGGTGTGGTCTGGGACACAATCCCTTTGATAGATACACTAGGGTCAACAGTAGGCTGGACCAAGTTCAACCAGTAAAATTGATAGCTGATGGAATGTGTACTCAAGTCTCTTCAGCCAAAGTCCAATAGGCTAACCAAATTATCACCCTTTGGCAGCTCACTATTTTATGACTGTCAACTGATCCTAAGAAATTGGATTCTCCTTGGGGCATGACTATGGGGGCTGTCACAATGAACTTCTATACCTCAAAACTTTTCACTACAGTCGTACCTTGGAAGTCTAATGGAATCTGTTCCGGAAGACCGTTCAAGTTCCAAAACATTCAGAAACCAAAGCGCAGCTTCTGATTGGCTGCAGGAAGCTCCTGCAGCCAATCGGAAGCTGCGGAAACCACACTGGACATTCAGCTTCTGAAAATCATTTGAAAAGCGGGACACTCACTTCCAGGTTTTGATCATTCGGGAGCCGATTTGTTCGGGAGCCAAGGCGTTTGAGATCCAAGGTACGACTGTATTTCACTACTGCCAGGTGAGGAAAAGGCTCTGAAACTACAGATGCACCACTTTAATGTGGGGATTTCAGACCTGGAAGAGACGATGGAATTATTACCAGCAGTTGCTGGGCTTTTGTTCCAGTGTGGGATCAGGCCAACATCTAGGAAGTATGCTGAAGAGGAGAGTTCAGACAGTCTATGATGGAGGGGAGCTAATTCACCTGTCTGAAGCGACTAGTTCAATAGAGCTAGGAAGGAGTGAATATGCCATTTGTTCTTTTCTCCTAATAGCAATAGAGTCAGCTGCCCCAGTGATGGGCTTCTGTATCTGACAGAGGCTAAATTGCTTTGAGAATTGGGATGCCATGTGCTGATGTTTAGAGGTTCGCTAGTCAAATTGGCCAATTTCCAGATGGAAATCAAATCTTTATTCTCGCTGATAAAAATGTTTCTTGGCAGAGGCAAAGTGCTGACTGCCAAGACATCTCCGCTAATGGTGAAAAACCAAAATTAGGTGTGGAACCCTTGGTGAGGGCTGATCATAAAGCTGCCGGCAAGCGTTGGCATATTGATGGAGAACAGCCAAAAGCTTTCCTTACACCGCCATAAATATTCCCAGATAATTTCTTTTTTAAAACCCTCTGCACTGTAACCTTGCTGGGTTCTTTCTCAGAGCTAGTTAGAAAGCAGCTAACTGAGGTTGTGTGGGGGTTTTTTGGGGGGTGTGTGTTGCTCCTACCTGAAAAATTCTCTGGCAGAAATGGGGAACCTGTGGATTTTCGGATGTTGTTGGACTCCAACTCCCATCAGCCCCAACCAGCATAACCAATGATCACAACTACCAAAGGGGCAGAATCATTTGCATCTGGCCACCCTAAGGGAAGTTTGGTTGTGGCTGGTTACTGAAATGCATGGAGGTTAATATGGCTACTAGCCATGATAGCTGTGCTCTGCCTCCAACTCACAGAGGTGGCATGGTTCTGAATACGAGTAGCTGGGAACTGCAGATGGGGAGAGTGCAGTTGCAGTTGCACCCAGGCTCTGCTTTTGGGTTTGCCATGGACATCTGGTTGGCCTTTTAGTCCAGGTTCCTGGACTAAATGAGCCTTTAGTCTGGTCTGAGTCAGGTAAATAGTAAATGCTGATCTGAAAACAATAGATGACCTCATGTACCATGTGGGGAAGTTGGAGAAGAACCTCTCCGTCTTCATCCCTCATAACTTAAGAGTTGGTGTTAAAGAGCCAAAAGCTGAGAATGAGTCAGAATCTTCTTTTCACTCCCCTGTTCCTCAGTTCTTCATTCAACTCTTGCGTTTGGCAATTTAAAAAATTGAGACATATTGATATTATTTTCATTTCCACCTGTTTCTTTGCACAATGAATGTCAAGGACCCATGAGCCCAATAAGCTCAGAGTGAGGAGGACTTCATGATCCTCAAATCATAAAGAAAGAAAGAGTGGAGGAGTATTCTCCATAAAAATAGAAAAAATCACTTAATTCAGGGAAGTATTCGCCCGCAATGCAAACAATGCACTGCACCACAGAAGAGATAATCAACTCAGTTTCTGTTTGGTCACTAGATGTCTCTGTTGGTCTATATTTAGACTGATTCCCTAAGTAACACTGAATAGGGACAGTTTTGTGTGGGAGGTTTAGAATCCAAATCTCCTCCACTCAACCAAATATTGACTGTAGACTACGGAAAACTGTCTCCATAAGTGCTCTCCCAGTAACTGCCTTGCTTATTAACAATGCAGTTTCTCAATGAATAGTCCCATTGTTGTATGGCACAGTATGTCTATAATTAGGCAGGGCATTTCATTAGAAGCAGTCCCAAAGCCTTTCAGAGCATGACAAAGAGATACAGATTCAGGTTGGACAATCCTAATAATCTGGAGGCTCTGGAATGTGCTGCAGCCTCGTACGCATCTCCCACCTGCTTTCCAAACGTAGCTGATTGGAAAAGGATTCAAAGGTAGAATTGCAGGAGTCAAATTATGTTTTATTTAGGAAGGCTCACTGTCTTACAGTCCAAAGATTGCTGTGGGCAACCCTCCATGCACACTGCTCTCAAAACTGTTCTGGGATGACTTTTAACAGTCACAAACAAGAGATCCACTCTCCAAAGTTACCACCACTCTGCCAGTCTCCTTTCTTCCAAAAGAGGAGGGATTCTTGGTCGTCTACATACAGCCAACACTTAACTGATGTAGACCCACACATCTTATAGAAGTCTAACGGAACAAGGAGTGGAAATTGCCAATGGCTGCTTATTCGCCCCATGATCAGTTGTTGCTTTCAGCCTGCAAATGATACATAATTATGGCCCACCCACCCAATTTGCACTGTGTTTCCTTTGTAGTGAAATGAATGGGGTGAGATGACGTAATGAAAACGTAGTTTATGTAATTATGTAAATTGCTTAAGCTACGTAATTTCACAACGGCGGACGCTGAGGGGAATAGCATCAGTTCTTGAAGAAGACCAGCTGCAGTGGAACGGAAACAGTGCTGAGAGCAACAAATATGAGGTGGCACAGAAAATGATGCCTTTTTACATCACTACCGGCGCGCACGCACACACACACACAATGTTTTTCCATCACTTGTTCTAATCTGTCATATGGTCTAACCATTTGCAAAATGCTCATTTGTCTATAATTCTGAATTACTACAATGCATAGGAGCCAACTTCCAGGGGCCATGGGGGCTTCGGCCCCCACAACAAAATATTCAAGGGGGCAGGGCCCCCGCAAAGTTGATGAGCATTCCTATTCAAACAATGTGTGTGCACTGTGTCATGTGACTGATTATGCGGGGTGGGGCTTACCTGGTCCCCACAACATTTTATTCAAGATGGCACCCCTGCTACAAGGTAGACAGTGACATGTGAAAAAAGTAAGATGCGGGGATCTGCAGAACCTGAGGGTTATGTGGGTACTTGGTAATTTTTATGATGCATTATAATAATTGTCCTGATCTCAATATAGTCCCCGCAAAGTATGAATTCATCTGGAAGTAGCTTTAACTAGTATTTTCCCTGTTTGTTTTCCTCAGCCATATATGTGTGTGTGTATATATATCCTATTTTTTCTTTTATATACCGGTACCTACTGTGTCCATTGTGCATATTTTTCCTTTCTTTCTTTTTTTAAAGAAGTATACCCATTGATTGAAAAATGAACAATTTAAATAATAGTTACGGGTAGGTAGCCGTGTTGGTCTGCTGTAGTCAAAACAAAATAAAAAAATTCCTTCCAGTAGCACCTTAGAGACCAACTAAGTTTGTTATTGGTATGAGCTTTCGTGTGCATGCACACTTCTTCAGATACACTGAATCATAAATCATAAGACAGAGAAACCAGTAGGCGAACACTTCAATCTCCCAGGCATTCTATACAAAGTAGCTGTCTTATTACAAAAGAATTTTAGAAAGAGACTGGAAAGAGAAGTTGCTGAATTCCAACTTATTACCAAACTTAAGTCGGGACGCGGGGGGCACTGTGGGTTGAACCACAGAGCCTAGGACTTGCCGATCAGAAGGTCGGAAGTTCGAATCCCCGCGACGGGGTGAGCTCCCGTTGCTCAGTCCCTGCTCCTGCCAACCTAGCAGTTCGAAAGCACGTCAAAGTGCAAGTAAATAAACAGGTACCACTCCGGCGGGAAGGTAAACGGCATTTCTGTGCACTGCTCTGGTTCACCAGAAGCGGCTTAGTCATGCTGACCACATGACCCAGAAGCTGTACGCCGGCTCCCTCGGCCAATAAAGTGAGATGAGCGCCGCAACCCCAGAGCCGGCCACGACTGGACCAAATGGTCAGGGGTCCCTTTACCTTTACCAAACTTAAAACCATGGAGAGACCTGGTCTGAATAGAGACTTTGGATTCTTATCTCATTATACATGATAAAGCTATTTTTAGCCATCTCACCCCTTGCTTTTTCCTGTAAGACCAATTGCAGTCGTTAACAGCCCAACAGGTTTACCACACCCGTCAGCCAACCACCCATTCCCACCACCCTTTTAAGTAATACCCCTCCCCACCTTCTCACTATATATAAGGGTCTGGTGACTTCTGTTTCAGTGTATCTGAAGAATTGTGCATGCAAACGAAAGCTCACACTAATAACAAACTTAGTTGGTCTCTCAGGTGCTACTGGACAATTTTTTTATTGTATTTTTATGTTGTGAATGGCACCCTGAGATCTGCGGATATTTTTTAAATTAAAATAATGATTTATTCAGTAAATTACAACACAGTTTCAGGCACATGAAAAGAAACCCAAAATAGCACTCTTGTTAATTACTATTCCAGCTACTTAAATGGTAAACTAATGACTGGGTTCCTATATTAAGAATGACCTAGATCATTCTTAAAGAACAATGCTGTCCCCCAAGCCTGGCAGAAGTTGACACAAACATGGTGTCTGCGTGAAGCAGGTCTTATCAAGAAAGTTTTTCTTTGAAGTATGGAATAACTGAGTTGGAGGCTGAGGTTAGCAATTTTAGCAAACTGGGAAGTATAATAATTAGCCCCATTCATTAACCCAGATGGGTCTGATAAAAAGCCTCCAGGGCGAATTAGAAAAGATGAAAACAATTTCAACATGGCTTTTGGAACAAAAGACTACAATAGCCTGATAGGCACAAACAATGGAACATATGCAGGCTTTACATTAAAGACAGGCAAGCAAATTGATACATGCCACGGGCTTGACTTGTGACCCCCTCAGTATGACAAGGATGTAAGGGTTACTGGGAGACATAAACCAAAACCAAAATGAAGCTGAGAGAACATGTGTTTGTTCTTGAAGATTGGGGGGCGGGGGCGGGGTGGGGTGGGGAGAAACTGAGTTGACTTGGCTGCCTTGCCATAGCTGTCAGCTTACAGATTTGAAAATAAGGGACCAGCAGCCTTGAAAATAAGGGACCAGCAGCCAAAATAAGGGATTTTGGTCAACCAGTTAAAAGGGACCAGGTAATTTTGGAGAGCACCGGCGGTTTTTAGCCCTTCGTTTCCAGAGGTTGCTGTTCAAGACACCAGCCGATGAAACACTGCAATTAAATAATTACAAGCAGCAACCACTTTTCGAGCAAAACAGAGCCCAAGCTACGAAGATGCTGCTGCAGTTCTGTATCTTTTCTCTCATGCTCCATCTGCAGCTCTCAATTCCATCAGGTGGGGCGGGAGGAGGAGGGGGGGGGGAAATAGCGCCCGAAGTAAACCCGCAAATCAGACCATCTATGCTAGTCTACCACTACAAATCTATGGGAGAAGCGCTTGCGGTCCTTCCCTTGTAGCCCTTGGAACAGCTGCCCACGCCTCCGCCTCCTCTCTCTGAATTGCTTTCTCTATGGTTGCCCTCGCTCTCCTCTCAAGGCTTCTCGGCAATTCATAGGCCATGCCAGGCTGCCCATCTCATCCGAGTCCTTCGGCGGCACAGCCGCAGTATGGCCTAGCGGGAGCGGGAGTAGCGGTGACAGGCAGAGGGGAGGCCCCAGGCAGAGATGCTCAGTTCAGCGGCCACGAGGAGGATGGCAGCGGAAGGGCCCGAGGCTCCCGCCAGTCCCGGTGGGGAGGGGCTCCCAGGGGCCGAGGCTGGTGAGAGGAGGCCGGAGGGGGCCGGGCCGGGCAGCCAAGCAACACAGTTGGAGCCTCCTTCCTCCCTGGCCGGCAAGGAGGGAGGGAGAGGAGCTGCTTCCTTTGAAACCCAGGAAATTTAAGGGACATCCATCAATAAGGGACAGCAGAGGGACATGGCGCTAGGATAAGGGGCTGTCCCTCCAAATAAGGGACGCTTGCCAGCTATGTGCCTTGCTAGTAGATGAGAAACGGTGTTATCAGTGGCTCATATCGCATGAAATTTTCTTACGGAAGCTCAAGAACCTCAGATGACAGTAATAACTGCATTCATCAAGTAGTAACTAGAGACTCCTGGCCAAATAAACCAATCTGTGAAATCCAGCTCTCCTCCATGCCAGCTTGACCTTTCAGCTTCCTGGCTCGCAGTCCTATTATTTCCACATCTCTCTCAGAAACCGTCCTGAGCCCTTACGTTTAGGGTTGTTGGGTCACAGTGCAGACAGAGGGATGCTCTCCTGAAGGAAGAGAGAAAGCAGGCACTGCTTCCCTCTCCTCAGCTGCTGTATGGAACAGCTTCCAGCGCCTTCCTCTAAAGTTTCCTAAAAATGAAGCCAATAGGACCAAAATGGTATTAATCCAGAACTGCAGTCCTGTTTCTTTACTGCATGTGTTGATCAGGTCTCTCAGGCTTTTTCCTGAGAGGTACACAAGAACCTGTCAGCTCACTTTGACCTGAATTGAAACAAAGTCATACTCCTCTGCCAAGATCTCCATCCTCCTCGTGGAGTTCTTGTTGCTAAGGATGGGACAAGATAGGCCAGCTGCTCCCAGTGAATGCTGAACAGCTTGTGTTTGGGAACTGTATGCTGATTGCATGCATTAATGGTGATTGTTTCCAAACCTCCACCAGCATCTCTGCAGCCGCTTATCTCTGCAGTCTATGACACACATTTGGCCTCTCGTAGAGCTCTAGGCATACACAGGCTGCCAAGACCTTCCTCTTTGCCCATTGTCCTGATTGCAGCTAGTCCCACTGAATGCTTCCACTACATTTAACTGTCTGTAGTACATTTACAACAAGATAAGGTGTTTTTTTTAAAAGAGCCACATTAAAGCACATTTAAAAGAAGATCAGGGATCTTCATAGCTCTGCCTCTTTCCATTTATTTTTTCCTATCACACCATTCAAACAAAAAAATAAAATGAAAACACAGGACACATTGAAATAGCTCCCATTTCAGGGACCAGGAACTCTGTTCCAGCGCTTCTGATTCCCCCAAGCCCAGCCATATAGTGCCAGAGCTGGTTGCCCATTGTTGACATCAGAGAGCGGTGCTTGCTGTGAATGGCTGGGTTCCCTCCCTAAGTACAATGGCGTTTTTGTCAGGATGCAAAGGTGCAGCTCCTGAATGTAGTGGCAGCTGAATGTCAGGCAGCGATTTAACCTGAACACACTGACTAGCTGCTGGTCAAATGGGAAGAAGACTGGGCAAACAGCCAAGCCTTCAAGAAGCTCCTTGAACATCTAAAGTCCAGACCAAGTCATGTAACAGGATCCCTCCTTCTTTCTCTCTCACACATTCACACTCTAAAGCAGGCTTTGCAAACCTAGTGCCCTCTTCCAAGTATCCTTTTCCAATGTGGCTGGCGGCTGGCACTGATGGGTGTTATAATCCCAAACACCTGGATAGCACCAAGTGTGAGACACACAAGAGCAGGGATAATTAAGAGTTAATTATGTTTTTTGGTCTGGATGACAGCAGACTCTGATTGGCTGGAAATTCTAGTCATTTGGGAGTTGGTGGTCAGTAAAGAATATGGTTGAAATTTGGCAGATGAGAGGGGGGAAATGGTTCTGATGGAATTTTCCTCCTCAGCATGCCTGACCTAAAAAAGAGAAACACCTTTCATTTCTCCTCATATCATATGCTGTTTTTGTTCAGTTTTGCTCAGTGAAGTATTATGAGTTTCTTTTCCTCCCTGGACTCCTCATCTGTTTTATTCCAGGCACTCTGCTGACATCAAGCTGGTGAAGGCTGCTCTAAAAGCTTCCAGGCTAGGCTGCCGGTGACCTCTGAAGACCTTTCACAAATTCAAATTTCACAATGAAATATATTATGCTCGTGGAGCCAGTGCTGTTCAATATCCTTACAGCATAATGCCGTTGTCATCAGAATTTCGTCCCACTGTGATAATGGAGTCGACTCCCTAGTGGGTTTTAGACTGCAGCCTTGATTAGCAGTGGCTTGAATGCAAATATTGTTAATTGTGGGTACATTTGAAAACTTGAGGTAGGGTGGTGGGAGACAGTTTAGGGTGAAACCTTGGAACTGCGCAAGGTATTTGCGTGTTCAGACCCAGAAACCTCCCCCCTAAATAAATTCACACTTGACTCAAATTTTGGTTTGGTGTTTGGCAGAATCTAGGCCACAACTTTATTGATTACAGAAAGTGACTGGTTGCATAGGCTCTGGTTCAACTAGCTCCCTGCCATGCAGGTAGCGCTGACCCAGGGTTCCAGCATAGGTCAGTCAAGGGTGAACACCTGGATAAGAGGAAAGCCGAGAACAGGCTATCTCCGCCAACCAAATGTCCCCCTGGACACAGGCACGGGCACAACCCCCTCTCAGGGGTTGACCAAACCATTGAGTCCCTGGATTCCTTACAAGTTGTGGTGATTTGCTACACGGCAGGCGAAACCCAAATGGCAACAGCCAATCAGCCAAGTGGGGAAAATTCCTGCCGTGCCCCTGTCCCAATGACAGATGACACACGACAGCATAGCAAGGTTAAGCGCAAAGCCCTAAAAGTAGGGAGATGTGGGTGGGTGTTCCGAATGCATGCGCCGAAAGAGGAAGGCCTGGGTCACGTGTATGGGCATAAATAGGTCCCTGGAACCATTTGGACTGCGTCCCATTGGCCAGATTGTACCCAGCTTTGAGGGACCTACCAATCGGGTGTTGTGGCTGACCAATTGTACCCACCCACAACACAGGGTGTGGGTTTTTCAGGTCTTACCGCAATATGTGCCCTCTTTAAGGGAGGACCCGATTTGGGCAAGATGCAGAGAAAGTGAGGTATGCTTAGATTCCATTGTAATTAACCTGACCGTTATGTACTCAGGTCCGATTGCTTACATTTTTAGGAAACTATGACAAACCTAGACAGCATCTTACAAAGCAGAGACATCACCTTGCCAACAAAGGTCCGTATAGTTAAAGCTATGGTTTTCCCAGTACAGTGGTACCCCGGGTTAAGTACTTAATTTGTTCCGGAGGTCCGTACTTAACCTGAAACTGTTCTTAACCTGAAGCACCACTTTAGCTAATGGGGCCTCCCGCTGCCGCTGCGCTGCTGGAGCACAATTTCTGTTCTCATCCTGAAGCAAAGTTCTTAACCAGAGGTAATATTTCTGGGTTAGCAGAGTCTGTAACCTGAAGCGTATGTAACCCGAGGTACCATTGTAGTAATGTATGGAAGTGAGAGGTGGACCATAAAGAAGGCTGATCGCCGAAGAATCAATGCTTTTAATTATGGTGCTGGAGGAGACTCTTGAGAGTCTCATGGACTGCAAGAAGATCAAACCTCTCCATTCTTAAGGAAATCAGCCCTGAGTGCTCACTGGAAGGACAGATCTTGAAGCTGAGACTCCAATACTTTGGCCACCTCATGAGAAGAGAAGACTCCCTGGAAAAGACCCTGATGCTGGGAAAGATGGAGGGCACAAGGAGAAGGGGAGGACAGGACGAGATGGTTGGACAGTGTTCTCAAAGCTACCAGCATAAGTCTGATCAAACTGCGGGAGGCAGTGGAAGACAGGAGTGCCTGGCGTGCTCTGGTCCATGGGGTCACGAAGAGTCGGACAAGACTAAACGACTAAACAACAACAACATGAACATAAGAATAGCCTGCTGGATCAGGGCAATGGTCCAGCTATAGTCCAGCATCCTGTTCTCACAGTGGCCAACCAGATGCCTGTGGGAATCCTGCAAACACGGCTCAAGCACAAGAGCAATCTCCTTTCCTTTCCTGCAGTTTCCAGCAACTTTAGGAGCATTACCATAGCCATCCTGGGGGGTTTTCTAAAATGTAATGCTGTGCACCATATGGGCCATTCCCTGCTAGTTGAAACAGAAGTGACAACACATGGAGATAACACGGGTATTGGGAAATACCCCCCCCCCCAATAAAAACAATCCCAACAGCATTGGCAAATTCTATCAACTGCTACGCTCACAAATTCTGGTCCTACCCCCTAATCATAAAATACACTCCTTAAATAGATATGTTACCTGCTGTTGCTATCACTACTGTTTCACTCATAAGGCTTTTATTGTTAGCAATTATTGTTATTAATCGATTTTCCTTGTTAGTTAGCGTTGTTAAACTGAGGGGCAAAAGAACCTTATATTTGACAAAAGGAAGTAAATATGCAGTAACTTATCCTTGCTGTCTTCTTATGCCTCCTTAACTTCTTCATATGTTAACAAAAATGGACAAAACAATATAAATTGCTGATATATATGTGTTTCTAAAATGCATAAATTGCATCCATTCAGAGAGCTTTCCCCTAATATATAATATGGCAATTTTTTCTCCTGCCACCTCTAAATTCCATTCTCTATTTTTGCTCTACCCATTGTTCTGTCTTCCTTTCCCAATATGACAAGGACTATTGCTATAATTGTCTTACAGTACCCATAATACTTTGCTCCCAAGTAATGATAATAATACTGTACATTAAAAGAACATACCAACTACAGCCTATATTTAGTATTACTCTGCTGTCACTTTTACAAGCATACTTTGTATTTTAAAAGCTGCACATTTTCATTTTATCTTTTTGAATCTCTGAAATATGTCGCAAAGTTACAAAAGGCTGGAGGATAAAAAGAATTCTTCTATTCAAAGTCGGGGTGGGGCCTTTCATTTGCTGAAAGTTTTGTAGAATACTCAACTTAGATGAATAGCTGGCGTCCTACGAAGTTCTTACTTTTGCAGTGTATAGCAAAAGTGAAAATGTGTTTTCTGGTGGCTCAAATAGCGCGTTCCATAGGAGCCAACTCTTAGGGGCCAAGGTCCCAAACAAAATATTTGAGCCCCCCCCCCCACAAGTTGATGGGCTTTGCCATTCAACTGGTGTGTGCGCTTTCTGTGATGTGGTCGATTATGTGGGGTGGGGCTTACCTTCCTCCCACCAATATTTTATTCAAGTTGGCCCCCCTGGATTGGTTCCTTTCCTTTTCACAATTTTGTGTCACAGGAATGATCCTCACACAACACACTACAATTCTGAAGTGAGGAAACGTTATCCAAAACTCAACCTGTGAAAAACAGAAATGTGTGCCGTAATTCAGATCA
Organism: Podarcis tiliguerta; assembly: GCF_965153285.1. Taxonomy (NCBI): domain Eukaryota; kingdom Metazoa; phylum Chordata; class Lepidosauria; order Squamata; family Lacertidae; genus Podarcis; species Podarcis tiliguerta. The sequence continues at coordinate 104,121,052 of NC_139534.1, forward strand.
CGGTAGCTACATCATTTTTCCAACAAGGCAAATATGTGGTACTTTCCCATGTTATGATCTTAGATGGTGACCTGAATAGCAGGAACACTTCTGTGACTAAAAAATAATAATCAATTATTTGATTAATTAAAACGCTTGCAAAATTTGGCATGAATTCAAAATCTGGTAAATTCTTCCTGGTAGGAATATTGCCCTCCCTAGCATATCAGAACGACAATATCACTCAGAAAAGCCTCTGTCTCATAGGCAGGGCTGGGGACTGTATTGAGTGAGGAAGCTGTTGGCAAGGGGCTCATGGAAAAGATCCCAGGTTCAATCCCTGATTTCTCCAGGTAGAGCTGGGAAAAGGTCCTAGAGTCTAAAATCCCTAGAGAACTGGAGACAGTGCAGAATGAGATGGACCGAAAGAGCAGTCAAAGTGGTCAAGGGGATGGACTGTGACTCCCCTACGAAGAATGGTTGCAGTGTTTGGGACTTTCTAGTTCTGAGAAAAGGCTTGTTAGAGATGACATGATATAAGTATATAAAATTATGCATGTGACTTTCTTTAACTTACAAATGCAAAAAGTCTGTCTAGAACTGCATGCTGCCTCTCTTACTGAATATGTAAAGAATGATTTGATTCATGGGTAGGCAAACTAAGGCCTGGGGGCCGGATCCGGCCCAATCGCCTTCTAAATCCGGCCCGTGGTCGGTCCAGGAATCAGTGTGTTTTTACATGAGTAGAATGTGTGCTTTTATTTAAAATGCATCTCTGGGTTATTTGTGGGGCATAGGAATTCATTCATATATTTTTTTTTCAAACTATAGTCCGGCCCCCACAAGGCCTGAGGGAAAAAGTTTGCTGACCCCTGATGTGTCCCAAAAGCCCCTCTTTATTTAAGAATGATAAGAGTTTTGTTGAGAAATGGGTATCTATCCTTAATAAAATTATGCATGGCCAAAAGACAGTGGATAGTGAAAAGTGCCCCCCTGAAACCCTTTCATAACACTCATGCGGCTGAATGTTGGAAGATTCAGAGCAGAGAAAACACTTCGTAAGGCACAGCCTTAAACTATGGAACTCACTCCCACAAGAGGCAACAATGGCCACCAACTTGGGCGACTTCAGAAGAGGATTGGGCAAATTCATGGAGGATAAATCTACCAAGGGCCACTAACCATGATGGCTGTACTCTGCCTCCACAGTTGCTGCTTCTGAATACCAGTTGCTGGAAACTACGGGAGCAGAGAGTGATCTTGTGATGGCCTGGGACTCGGGCTCGGACTCAGAGCCAGAGGAGTCTCAGTGCGCACCGGATCCTTTGCCTCAGGTGGCAGCTGAACCTAGTCTGGGGCCTGATTCTGGAGAGCCCCAGTCTGCACAGGTTCCCCTGCAACAAGCACCAGCTGGGCCGAGTCAGGGGCCTGAGCCTGCCCTGGCTCCGGATGCGGGGATTACCTCGTTGCCTTCAGCTGGGCAATCACTTACAGCTGCTCCACTACCGGTTTGGTCAGGGGAGACTGAGGCGGCCCCTGGGTCTAGTAACCCACCGACATCTCCCGAGCTGCAGAGACTGAGGTCTGAGAGAAGGAGAGACCTGAGTACTCGCAGGAGGAGTGCTCACCTTTGGGCAAGACAAGGAGGTGAGTCACTGGGAGATCAGGACCGGCCATTACCTCTGACAGAGATAAAAGGCTGCTGGATCTTTTATCGAGAGCCAGTGTGGTGTAGTGGTTAAGAGCAGTAGACTTGTAATCTGGTGAACTGGGTTCGCTTCTCCGCTCCTCCACATGCAGCTGCTGAGTGACTTTGGGCTATTCACACTACTCTGAAGTATCTCAGCCTCATTCACCTCACAGAGTGTTTATTGTGGGGGAGGAATGGAAAGGAGAATGTTAGCCGCTTTGAGACTCCTGAAGGGGAGTGAAAGGCGGGATATCAAATCCAAACTCTTCTTCTTCTTCTTCTGGACCCCGTCCCAGGTTGCGGGAGCAACGTTGCTGTTTGCCAGAACCTGCCTGTGATCCTGTGCCTGACCTTGCCTGGTTTCCTGCCTTGGCTCTGTCGGACTGACTCTTTGCGGAACCCTGGGATTACTCGGGTTACCCCCGGTCCCAGCACAGATCCTGCTTGCGGGTTACTCACAGGCATCTGGTTGGCCACTGTGAGTGGTATGTACTGAAGTTCTCACCCTGGGCCAGCAGGGGGATACTGTAGATAGTAATGCAAATGAAGGATCGAAAGTGACGTTCAGTGATTGGATAGTTTTAGAAAGTTGCAACAGTTACGTTGTTCTGGAGCTCTATATAAGCAGGCTGACTGAGCTCTTCAGTTCAGTTCTATTCTGGCCTCTGAATAAACAAGAGCTGTTGAAGAATCGCTGTGTCGTCTGATATGTTCGCCCACAACTTAACAGTGAGAACAGGAAGCTGGACAAGATGGGCCATTGGCCTGATCCAGCAGGCTCTTCTCATGTTCTTGTATTCGGTTGGTCTAACAGTGTAAGGCAGTTTTCTTCATTCCTATGATCTTGGAAGCTACACCTTCTCCCTGACTCAGTTTTCTAAGTCTTTCAGCAAAAATATGTTCAGTCCCCCCATCTCATATATACCTGACTGTCCCCATTTGCTAGGAACCAGCCCTGCTTTCTGTTCTCTCTGCTGGTAAATCCCTGTCCCTATATTTGACTTTTGCGGGGTGTTTTGTAACATGCCCCTACTTGTCATTCTTCATGGTTCACCTCTCCCCTCCAGCTCTCTTGAATTTAAATCTCTGAGTGGGGTAGTGGCAGAGGATGCAACTTGTCTCTAATGCATATGCATGTGGATACACATGTAAAGACGATAACACTAAGCAGTTCACATTCTGTTGAGGATCATTTCATAATACTGATAACAGCTTATGGGGCAGAGTTATTTTTCTAACACACCTTTACAAGAGGAAGAAACACTTTCTTATTTTTTAAAACAGAGCTATCACAGAGTGCATGGGAACAACAGAGAGAAATTTGAAATGGGGAGGTGTGGGCTTCAGATAGTAACTCTTGGTATGAATCACATTTATCTATAACAGTGCTGCACAATGGTTAGAATGTCAGGCTAGCACCTTGGAGCCCAGAATTCAAATCCCCCCACTCAGTCATGAAGTTCACTGCATGACCTTGGGCCAGTCACCATCTTTTAGCCGAACCTGAAAGGTCCATAGAGGAAAGTTGGGATATAAACTTAACATTGAATAATACTGGAAGAGTGTGCATCTTGTGCATTTTAGAAAGACAGGATAGACTGGAATTGGGAGAAGCCATGTTCAATTCTGTTCTGCTGTGGCCAGGATGCTTCTCAAGTATCCTCAGATTGTAGGTAGTTCTAAAGACTTGAGCAGACATTGGAAAGCCACCTTGGCCAAGAAAAGGCTTTCTGCCCATGTGTGACATCACCTGTAACCAGGGAAATGCCGTATGGACATGTAGTGGAATTTGGTAAAGGACCCCTGACAGTTAAGTCCAGTCGCGAATGACTCTGGGGTTGCCGAGGCAGCCAACGTTTGTCCACAGATAGTTTTTCCGAGTCATGTGGCCAGCATGACCAAGCCACTTCTGGCGAAACCAGAGCAGCACACGGAAACACCATTTACCTTCCCGCCGGAGCGGTACCTATTTATCTACTTGCACTTTGACGTGCTTTCGAACTGCTAGGTTGGCAGGAGCAGGGACTGAGCAACGGGAGCTCACCCCGTCGCGGGGATTCGAACTTCCAACCTTCTGATTGGTAAGCCCTAGGCTCAGTGGTTTAGACCACAGCACCACCCATGTCCTGTGTGGAATTTGGTAGATTTCAGTAAATAAGGCTTCATTCTGGTCCTAGTTCAGTTCTGTTGCAGCTGGAACCACTTTCACACCACCAAATCCTCAGTAGAATTCAGCAGCACCCCTACAAATAAATGTTGTGCCTTGAGTTAGGGACAGCAGTAGATGGAGAGGAGACGCAAATCCCGCCTCTCTCTTTCCATTCATCTCTAATTCCAGGAAAAGGCAGCTGCCAGCAAATGGCTCCAGCACAAGAGAGGTCTCAAATGTCCTTTCTAATTCTGAGATGTGCCAACCCCTATTCACAAGTGCGTGAGGTGGAAGGCCTAGTGACAAGGAGGTGAAGGCAGGTTGCCATACAGAGGCAGGCACAAGGAGGGGATGCAGGAGGTGGCAGATATGGATTTTTTAAAGGGAACCATCGCGCTGTGAGCAGGCCTCACCGAAGAACAGTGTGATCTTATTACCAGCATCTCTGTCCTTCCTTTCGCTCACCTCCCCACCCCATTACTTTCCTGCTTGTTTTCTTCTTTGCTTTGTTGCTCCTGTGATGGAAGATGGAAGCTCTTGCAGCGAGAGTTTTCTGCTGATTTCTATTAAGTGCCCAGCAAGTCTTTAGGTGTTAGAAAAACATTAAGTGATAAAAAATAAAATAAAAAGATTCGGAGATTTGAAACTGTGCCGCCTCATGCAATCTTACTTGAGAAACACATTTATTTAGGCACAGTTATGGTCCTGGCACAGAGACAAACACTGGAAAGCGGACAGAGACTGTAAATAAGCAAGGGGTATTCAGATAAACAGCCAGGAATGGAGGTGTGGGAGGTATGGAGGGTGGTCTGATGTAGCTTCTTCATTAGAAGTCTGGAGATTGGACCAGGAGACTATAATGAGATTCAGAGATGATACTAAATCAGAAGAAGCTGCAAACCTCAGTGAGGATAGAGAAATTTACATGCATCCATCTTTTCCCAAACCTACTAAGGCCAAGGTAGATGACATTTAAAATGATATAGAGTTCCATTCCAACTGGAATACCGATTAATGGAGGTGGGGGAATAAGCATGCTTGAGAACATCAGTGATGTACAAGAGAAGGGAACCTCATGGAACACAGAGAGATCTAGCCCCAGGTCATTCATTTCCCTAGTCATTTTGCAACAAGGCTATGTTGAGTGTTGTGAAGGCAACAAAGGAACATGGGACGCTGCCTCGCACACAAAGACAGACCATTGGTCCATTGAGTTCAGTACTTTCAAAATGATGCTCAGTGGCTCTCCAGTTTCAGACAGGGGGTCTCTCTTGAACCTGGGACCTTCTGCACTCAAAGCAGCTGTTCTGTGACTGAGCTTTGGCCCTTCCCCCTCTCTGTAAAATGGGATGTACAGTGGTACCTCGGGTTACATACGCTTCAGGTTACATACACTTCAGGTTACAGACTCCGCTAACCCAGAAATAGTACTTCAGGTTAAGAACTTTGCTTCAGGATGAGAACAGAAATTGTGCTCTGGCGGTGCGGTGGCAGCAGGAGGCCCCATTAGCTAAATTGGTGCTTCAGGTTAAGAACAGTTTCAGGTTAAGTACGGACCTCCGGAATGAATTAAGTACTTAACCCGAGGTACCACTGTACTTGGTTACACTTAGCAACCACCTTTTTGGTATAAGAACTAGTTACGAAAGGGATTATTCCAGTTATGTGGAAATCTAGCAATATGTTGACTAATCTAGCTTAAATCATTGGGGTGGTGTGATTAATAAGTTCAAGAAAGAGTTGTTTTTAAGAAAAAATAATTCAGGAAATATGAGAAAATATATTTATTTTTGGCTTATTCTCATAACTGATATGAGTCTTGTGGGACGCTAGAATAGCCAGTATGGTCTAGTGGTTAGAGTCTTGGACTAGGACCAGGGAGACCAGGATTCAAATCTTATTGGGTGACCTTGAGCCGGTCATTAATTCCCAGCCTGCCCTGCCCCACAAGGACCTTGAGAAGATAAGATGGAGGAGGGCAGGACTATGAATGCTATTTTGAACACTTTAGAGGGAAGGCAGAATATAAATGAAGTAAGTAAGTAAATAGGTAAATATGATAATGTAGGGATACTTTATTATTATAAAAAAGCCCTTTTTTTAGGGCAATGCACAAATTGATGGATTGTATGCTGCATGTCATTACAGCATCCTGCTTTTCAAAATGAAGTAAAATATAATTAAAATAATAGCACATTAATAAAACTCCACACATTATGCATGTCCAGAGGGGCTGATTGATTAAACTTTTCATTGTGCCTCAGATCAAAAGCAAAACAAAGAGAGACACAAAACCAGGCTCAGATGGTGCATTTGTGGTATGATAGAACCCAAGGAATGATGAGGAGAACAGAGGATGAAGATAAAGCAAAGCTGCTTTTCACAGACGGGCTGTGCTGAGCTGCATCCATGAATGCAGTAGGCGCTGCCAGTGCTTCCTGGACAAGGTGTCCTCCGCAGTGGCGTAGCGTGGGTTGTCAGCACCCGGGGCAAGGCAAGTAATTTGCGCCCCCTAACCCGTGGATTTGCGCCCCCTAACACTAACCCCCAGATGTTGCGCCCGGTGCGGCCGGCCCCCCCTGCACGCCCCACGCTATGCCACTGGTCCTCTGTATGGGACTTCACTAGAAGTGGCAGCAAAAAACATGTAAAGGTAAAGGGTAAAGGGACCCCTGACCATTAGATCCAGTCGTGGCCGACTCTGGGGTTGCGGAGCTCATCTCGCTTTATTGACCAAGGGAGCCGGCGTACAGCTTCCAGGTCATGTGGCTAGCATGACTAAGCCGCTTCTGGCGAACCAGAGCAGCGCATGGAAATGCCATTTACCTTCCCGCTGGAGCGGTACCTATTTATCTACTTGCGCTTTGACGTGCTTTCGAACTGCTGGGTTGGCAGGAGCAGGGACCGATCAACGGGAGCTCACCCCGTCGCATGGATTCGAACCACCGACCTTCTGATCGGTAAGTCCTAGGCTCTGTGGTTTAACCCACAGCGCCACCCATGTCCCAGCACCACCTGCGTTGACCTCTCCCCAAATAGCAGATTTCCCAAGCCCCTATAACATAGAGATAAGAGAAAGCTGTTACACAGAGTCCGGGGTAGTTCACACTTTTATGTACACCTCTTAATTTGCTGTAATGATTCACAGCTGAATGTGTTAACTGACTCAATTAACAGCATTGAACCTAAAGTATATATGAGCAATGCTATGATGCTGGCCCTGTGATGACTAATTCAGTCTCACCCATGCAAGCTGCGGCTTCATGCTTGTGTCATCAAGTTAGAAAAATGCAAATGTGTCTTTGTAGAGGAGCATAACCTCTGGGAACGCAAGAAGCTGCTTTTCACTGACTGAGCCAGCATTTGTCCCTTCTGATTGACAGAGGTCTTTCCGCTCACCTGTTACCTGGTTCTTTTAATTGGGGGCATCAGAGATTGAATCGAGGATCTCCTGCATGCCACACGTGCTATGTGGAATCCCACAGGAATAGAAACCTCACAAAATATTCGCTTTTGTGGCTCGTTCACATTCCTCAGCTGCAGTGCAAACGAGGAAGGGAATAGCTTACACTCTTCTGGAACGACAGAAAGTCTTGGGCGTATATTCGCCACCTCTGCATTTCGGATGCCCACCTGGGAAATACAGTCAGTTCCTTAGGATTTGGTGTCCTCAGCTCTCATATTTTTAAATAAGTCATTATGATTACTAACCGAAGAGGTTGGAAGCATAATGCCAAAGGTTATTGGATCAAAGGATGGCTGAATGTAGCTTGTAATGGCCAGAGTTTTTGTGCTCTGTACAGCTCCTTCCACTTCCCCCACATTTATTCTGGACATTCTCAAAGTGTTTCTTTCCCTTTATCTTCTTGTGCTTTGCACCTGAGTGGTTGGAATTGTGGGTCTTAAGAGGAGAAAATACTTATTAAATATATATAAAAGTGTAGACCCTTTTTTACAGCACATGATATAGGCTTCTTTGTTGTGTGATGGTCGGCTTGACTGGAGTTGTCCAGTACTCATGGAGAACTCTGCCCTTAGCACTGACCCAACAGAACTTTTATGTCTCTCGCATCTAAAACCTTCAGAGGCAGCTGCCTTGATCTTAAAAAAAAAAAAAAAGGCTGGGGGAATAAAGCAAAACTGACACTCAGAGATTTGTCTTGTAAAAGTGCTTGTAATACATCTCTCTAGGGAAATAATTTCCCAAATGCTCAAAAGACACTGCAGAAGGAAGGAGCAAGGAAGGCTGAGACAGACGGGAGGAGAAAATTAGATGACGATTTTCAGAGTGATGTAATTTTGGGAAGAGGTTAGTGCAGGAAGGAAGGAAGATACAGCTGTGGGAACTAATGATTGCATGCAAATGCAGGCAGCAACCCCCATGATCCTTCTCAAAAAAACCTTTCTCTATCCCCTCACCTCTTTATCTGCACCCCACAACAGGGGACCAATCATGTCTTTGTGCTCTGCAAATGTCATTTGGAACTTTGCAGGGGTGTGTGGGGTGTGGGTGTGGGTGTGTGCCTTGGGGGTGTGTGATTTGAATTCAAAAGGGGGGTGGGAGACAGAGAGTTAAGGATGAGCAAAGAGTTAATTTCTCCATCAACCAGCAGCAAAGTTGTTTTTTCTGGTTCTTGGAAATTTGTGATGTGCTTACATCACCACCTGCCTGCTTCTATGCCATTGGTGCAACCTTCTCAAACACACCTCATGCCATTATCCTGAGTTAGGTGGGTCTGCAGAAGATGGGTGCTTGTGTCCACAATCCCCTCTTTCAGCATTCCCAGTAGGATTATGGAATTCCCGAGCTGTGATTGTTTCTGTGTGCTACAAAATTGAGAGGCAATGGCATTTTTTACTCTTCAGCAAAGCCAGAACAGCCAATTCATTCCAGGTTTTAAAAGTCAATTAATTTTCCATGCTTCTAACCAACCCATTAAAGTATCACTGAATCGAGATGCTATTTTTAAGAACATTTCATGCCAAAAGAAAAGGGAGGGAGAAACGGAGTGTGGAAAGGTTCCTATGAACGAAAACCACGCATTGTTTGAAAAGCCATTTTAGACATATTGCCTAGAATAAAAGAGATTTGTGTGGCTGACTTTAAACAACCACCTTTCACAGAAAGGCAGTTCTAACAAAAAAATGATTTAAACTCCACGCTTTAGTCCTGCAATTAATTAATGAATCGGTGTGTGACAATAAGGTAGCCAGCATGAGAAGTCAGGACTAGGTTGAGGGATGAAAGGAGCCACAGTTGGGAAATACTTTGACTGCAACGAAAGATCCCACCCTCATCTGACAAGGCAATGTTGTTGTTGGGGAATATATTGCAAGATGCAGAGGTATTTAAGCAGCAGCTGGACAGGCTTCCGTCAGCGATGCTGTAAATTCTGGCACTGAGCAGAGGCTGGGTGAGATTACCTCAAAAGTCTTTGCTAGTTCTAAAATTCCTGTGATTCTATGTGTCCTTCATGAGCTTATGTCAGCATGACACCAAAATACTGTCAGGCAGACCTTAGTTTCCTACACCCAAAAAGGCAAGGTGCTAATTTACCTCAGAGTAGCTACCTGTCCAGCCCTAAACAGTTATGAGAGGTTGTTAAGCAGAGATAAGTAGGTGTCTACCCTCAGGGCAACTGTAGCTTATGTTTAGGGCAGGGGTCCCTGATCTCTTTGGACCAGTGGGGGCACATTTAGAAATCTAAGAAACTGCCATGGCTCTCCACAAAATATCCATTTCACAGAAGAAAAACTGGTGATGCTGAGACCTCCCCACAGCTATAGACAGGAGGTCTACATTCTCACACATGAACCAACAGCGATAAAAAGCAGGCAACACCCCTCAAAAAGCAGACAGCACCCCCTAACTAAGCAACAACAACCCCTCAAATCCTCATTTAAACACACACACACAGGAGTGGCAGAGGCCATTGGCAGGGATGCTATATTGTGGACCCCAGGTTTAGGACAAGACAGAAAGAGGCAGCAACTGCCCTGGAGTAACTCTAAGTAATTTGCCTAGAGGAGGAGTAACCAACATAATCCGCGCTAGATGTTGCTGGACTTTTAACTCCTAAGAGCCCCAGAGGGCATGTCAAATGGTCAGGGATGATGGGAGTTGTAGAATCATAAATTTATAGAACTGGAAGGGACCGCAAGGGTCATCTAATCCAACCCCCTGCAATCTTTAGCCCGATGTGGGGGTCAAACCTATGACCCTGAGATTAAGAGTCTCCTTCTCTACCAACTGAGCTAGTTATAAAAACACCTGAAAATCAGCACATTGACTACCACTGGCACAAAAAGATGATGTCTCCACCAGCCGCCAAGTGACACTGAGTCTCAGAACAGGTAAGTCACACCTTCAGATTCTTGGCTTCATGGGGCAGGGAACGTATTAGAGGTCTGGCCGTGGGCCGAACGGCAGTGAAAGTGCAGGAGAGAGACATCCGTAACACAGGACTGGAGTTTTCACATCTCAAAGTGCCTTTGAGCCTCCCTCGCACTGCGTGTGTGCATGAGTGGATGTAGCTCATGCCAGCCAGAAAGCGGAAAAGAGCCATTTTTAAAAAACGAATATACTTCCCAGCCAATATTAGTTAATATTACATTCCACATTACAGGCCAATTTGAGCAAAAAGCCATTTAAAAGCTTGGGTATGGGAGTGCCATAGACTGGAACGACAGATGGCACACACTCTTTAAGCATCGCTGCCACACAGAGTCTGTCCCAAATTCTGATGGAGCCTAAAAAGGATGAAAGCAGGTGAGAGTGGCTCTATCCGAGCATCCCTTGTGGGACCTGCCGTGCCCAAGCAGACCCAGGCAGCCCAGGCTGGAATTGCAGCAAACTGGGCTTTGCTCCAAACTTGTGACAGTAAAGCTTTCTCAGTTCCTAGCCAGCTTTTCCTCCCATCCTGCTTTACCTCTTGGCTGCTGTCTAAAGAAGAGGTACCAGTCCAAGAAAACACTTCTAGGTAGCTTGTAAACACTGATTAGAGGAAAGTCACGCCCGGGTGATGACTGCATTCTGCATCCAACTTAACTTCTGTGTCAGGCGTCATCTCCTGCCAAGCACAAGCAAATGTCTTCAGAGACGAATGGCACCAAGAGTTTGCCTTGGACCACATAGGTTCAGATCCTCGCGTGGCAGCAAAATACAGTGGATCATCTTGGGCTAGTCGTCCCGCTGCCTGACTTACCTCGGTGGGGGCTTGCGCAGATAAAATGGGACCACCTCCCTGCTTCCCCCCTCTCAAAATCCTTTGTATTCCTAAGTCTCAAGGGACCCCTCCCAGCCCTCCTGAGTGAGAAGGAGGGAGGCATTGTTGTTCTTCCCTCCGCGGGAGTCCTGCCTTCTCCTGGGGGTTGGGGAGGGATAGGAGCTTTCCCTCAAGAAATTCAAGGCGCCCAAGATGAGCAGCCACATCTTCCCCCTCCTCGGCTCACCGGGGACCGTGGGCTGGCTCTTAGAGGGATGCTCAATCCTAAACCCGCTTACGCAGAAAGAAGTATTGTGAAGGCTAAGGGGTTTCATTGTGCAACCCGGGGCGCATCGAGTCCCATTAGACGCTGCGGAACTTCCACGCGTGGAAACATGCTTAAGACCGGGGGGTTCATGTTTGCCGCTGCCTGGCTCTCCTTCGAGCCTCTCCCCCCGCGCTCCTGTGGCGCCCAGGCAGCGCGAAGTTCAGGCAGCCGCCGGAGCCGGAGGAGGAAGCGACCACAGCAGGTGGCTCTCTCTCCGGAAAGTGCATTTCGGAGGCAGGGAGACCCTGCCCAGCTGGGGCTATCTGTCGAGGACCAGGAGTCGTCCACTCGACTGGTCTAGCAAACCCAAGACGCAGAGATTGTCCCTTCGCCCCTCACCAGGGCATCGGGGCGCCTGAGAAGCCTGCCTTCCCAGTGGGTTCCCCCGACAGCCGCTTACCTGGGAGCAAGTTCAAAGGGGACTCGCTTCTGAGCAGATGCGCACACGAGGGCGCTGTCCACGGGGCGTGCCTGGAGGAGCCACATATTCCCCAAACTTCATTCAAAGAGTCGCCCATTCGCCCTCAGATCCCCCCCCCCAGCCCACCCACATATGATAGGCTGCTCCCCCGCTATTGCTCTCTATTTTCGTTTGGCCCAATACTTTGGAGAGGAAGGCGGCGGCACTCGGGAGGTCTTCCCCGTGCGCCTCGACGGCACGCGCCCCCGGTGGGGGAAAGGTGCTCTCGGGAGCCTTACCTGAGCCGAGGAAGCTGCTTCAGCCGCCGAGTTGGAGGGAGCCGAGCGCAGGCATCCTTGTCCCTCCCCCGGGTGCGGCCGATCCTCGCCTCGGGGCCCCTGCCTTCGGTGGGGAGAGCTTCAAGTAGGCGGAGGGTCAGCGTCCGGGAAGCAGCGCCGCGGCGCAGGCGGAGCCAGAGCTGGAGATGCGCCTTTGCGCGGCCGAGAGCGGCGCTGCTCCGCACAAGCCTTCAGCTGCAGCAAAGCTTCCCTTCGCTTGCGAGCCGGAGACCCCCGCCGAGCGGAGTGTCCTCTCCTCCCGCCTCCCCCCCAGGGGGGGAACTGCGCCGCCAAACAGGGGGCTCCGGCTGCCTCTTTCCGACTCTCCCTCTGCCCCAAGCCAGACACTTGGCATCTCCCCCCTAACCATCTTCTCCCCTCCCATTTCTCCAAGCGCCCCCCCCCCACTCCGCAGCCCGCCCACCCTCACTGCCGTGGCTTTTTCCTGGTCAACAATATGTCATAAGCTCAGACAGGGCTGCACGGAATGTGAGAGAATCGCCAGCTTGATTCCAGCAATAAGATTGTTTTGTTTTGTTTTGTTCCAGATTTGAGCCCTTCATTTCTAAACCCAATCTGATGTCTGGGAGATATTTGAACAGCCCAGTCCCTAGGCTTGTTTACTCTCAGGCATAAGACTCGCTGTCTTCCATGGGATAGTTTCTCCGAGGTAACTGTGCAGAGGATCGCAGCCCCAATGCCTCATCTGTATATTTTTGGAACCATTTAATTTACACCTATGCGTATTGGGGGGAGTTAAATAGGACAGCATCTCTAAACGATCTATAATAATAGATGGATTTTAAAAATAATTAAAACTGTATGTATTATAACCTGTTTTTACTTGGGGCTGCCAGGTAAGGGGCTGAGGAACTAGCTTAACTGCCCAGGTTCAGCCCCAGATGTTCTTGCCTGGTCTGAGACCGGTTGGGGCTTTGGGAGCGGGGAGGGCTAGGCAAATTTGAATTTGTGAGGCTAAGACTGAGGGATGGTTTTCATTTTTATTTTTATTTCATTTTTAAAATTGTGTTATCTTCAATAGTCTTCCAAAGGTTCCCAAATTATGCAAACATTAAATTAAAACTGTTAAATCAAGGCTACAAACCTAAATGCAACCAACTGGGAATAAATCTTACTGAGCTCAGTGGAACTTATTTCTGAATGGACATGCATGAGATAGGCAAGCCTATGAGCAGTTACTGGGGAGTAGGGCCCACTGAGCAGAGTGGGTCTTACTTATGAGTAAACATACATAAATTTGGGTTCTGCCATAATCTCCAATCGATTTGCAGTGCTAATGATCAAGCAAGGATATGAAGAATGCGCTTGTCACTCAGTCTGTGTGCCCAATGGACTGATACACAAACTACAGACCCCTTTTAAGACCTTTCTTCACATGTTCTGCACCCCAAGGTGGGTGAGAGACTTGGGATTTTGTGAAAAGCCAACTGGATCCCTCTGTAATTGCTGAAAATCTGCTGAGCATTCACCAGATTACCCCTTACTGTGATGCTGTATTAGTCTGGTAGAAAAGGAAGTGGTTGATGGCTAATTTACCCACTCCGTGGAATCTCTCTGCCAGTAAAAATTAAGAGATGCTTCCGCTTCCACTCCCCCCACCAGTCTGATTTTTGTCTAGTCTGAGTAGAAATGTTTAAATCCCTGTGGTATTGAGCAAGTGACATGCTCCCCCACCCCACACTGAGGAAAAAGAAAAGACACCACAGGGCAGCCTTTGCCAACCATGGTGCCCTCCAGATGTTGTTGGACTTCAGGTCCCATCAGCCCCAGCCAGCGGGGGCTGATGGGAGTTGTAGTCAAAGAACATCTGGAGGGAACCAGGTCCGTAGGGGAACTTCCATATAGAGGAGCGCTTGGTTTTGTGCACTTGAAACAGAGCAACATGATGACAGTCTTGCTGGATCAAGCAAAGATGATTCTCGTATTCTGCCTCTGATAAGCAGATATCCCTGGGAAGTTTGCAGAAGTTTCGATGATATATAGACAGCAAAATGGGCAACAATAACTTTCAGAATGGGTTAAGTTATATGCACAGAGGATGGAACCATCAGTAACAATTAGCTATGTCAGCTAAGTGGAACCTCGGTGTTCAGAGGCAGTGCAACTCTCTGCTTGCCAGATGCTAGGGGCAAAAGCAGGGCACGGTGGCCATAGAGACCCTAATTGATTCGCTTTCAGCATCTGCTCACCAGGTGTTGCCACAGAATGTGGAAATTCCCCTTTTGGATAGAGATTAGTTTAGTGATATGCAGCATATGGTCTCCATGATTAAGATATCATGGTCAGACCCTGACATCTCCCATTTAAAGGGTCGGGTGGTAGGTGATGAATAGGGACTGAGCTAGACTGGTAAAGAAAAAGTGATTTATATGCGTTGTATGTGTGATAGAACATTGTGCCACAAGATGGCGACGTGGAGACCAGTTTTCCTCTACCGGTTTTCCCTGTTTAAATTTACAATGCTTTACCAGCGGTCAGCAAACTTTTTCAGCCGGAGGCCAGTCCACTGTCCCTCAGACCTTGTGGGGGACCAGACTATATATATATATATATATTTTTTTTTTTGGGGGGGGAAATAACAAATTCCTATGCCCCACCAATAACCCAGAGATGCATTTTAAATAAAAGCACACATTCTACTCATGTAAAAACACCAGGCAGGCCCCACAAATAACCCAGTGATGCATTTTAAATAAAAGGGCACATTCTACTCATGTAAAAACACGCTGATTCCCGGACCGTCCGCGGGCCAGATTTAAAAGGCGTTTGGGCTGGATCCGGACCCCGGGCCTTAGTTTGCCTACCCATGCTTTAAACTGAAACACTTCTTTGACGTCTCTAGACCACTGGACCTGAGATGCTGGGGTGTCACTGCCAGGAAAGAATGATCAGTATGGACCAATGAATATCAGGGGCCTACCAATGTGGTGCCAACAGGTACACAGGCAGTTGCAAAGGCTGCCCCTGGGGCCCACAGTGTCTTCCCAAACAGCTGAAATTAGGCTTGAAAGAAGCATTTTGGTGCAGTCAATATAATAGGCTGTGGTGTATGCTTGGCTGTGTGGTGTATGTATACGTGTGTGTGTGTGTGGTGCCCGCAACAGTTCCTCCAGTGTGCAAACATGCCGACAGACCCCCAAAAGGTTGGGATCGCCTTGCTATAAGGCAACTTTGTATGTTCCTATCGCAGTCCTAGCTCTCATAGCCACGATAAGACTCTGTCCTCCATAAATCTAATGCAACCCTTTCCTAAAGTTGCCTTCAGCATCACCACAACTTTTGAGAATCCGTCTCATAAGTTAAATTATTGTGCGAAGAAGCGCTTCATCCTGTCTGCCTCTAACCTATCCCTGATCAACTGTGTTGGGAGACTCTTCTTCCTACAATTGCAAGAGAGGGAGAAAAATGCCTGCCTGCCCACCTTGCCGGTCCTCTTCATCCATCATTCCATTCATAATACCTGGAAGCCATCCAGGGAGACTGTGCCTGATCCTGGTGCTGATTGTTGTCTGTCCAAAGAGCAGACTGGCAATGAGCATGATCAGCTGGGTTGGATGGCAGAGTCCCAAACAGCAAATGCTGCAGAAAAAATCTGGAGCTAGAAGCTGGTACCTCTTTCTTGTAATACTTATGGTCTAGCGCTACATCAGCCCTGGGCTCTGCTACCATCTGGAGAGGCCCTAACTTGACAGTGTATGATATTTCTCAAGGCAAGCAACACTTGCAAGCATCAGCTTTGCCACCAAGCAGCCCCTGGGTCCATCTGCAGCTCTTTATGCTTCCTCCCGCAGGAGAGATTAGCCTGGAACCTGGACCAGACCATCAACTGCCAAGGGGGTGAAAGACTGTGCAGATCAGCGAGAGGGGCTGCTTGTGTGTGGGCTAGCCTCTTTATCATCAGCCAGCCCCTGGGTCCATCTGCAGCTCCTTCTGCCCCTTCCATCTGGATGAAAAGACTGGCATCTGTACTGTGCCAGCAGCCGCCAGGAGCTACAAGAGACTGCTCCCCTCTAAAACACACCCACCCCTAAATTGCACCTTCGCATGGATTTTAAGTCTAAGCCACTTTGCAGGCCAGTCTTGGCTGAAAGGCCGGGTGTATCCAACATAGAATAACCTGTCACTGTGTAGCAATGCTCTAGTATCATGTCTAACAAAGCCTCTTTGAGGTTTTTTGCCACCCACCCATCTTCTTGGTTCTGTGCAAACTTTTTCAAGGAGTTTTGATGTGTAAATCTGGCACTGTGGGTTAAATCACAGAGCCTAGGACTTGCCAATCGGAAGGTCAGCAGTTCGAATCCCTGTGACAAGGTGAGCTCCCGTTGCTCAGTTCCAGCTCCTGCCAACCTAGCAGTTCGAAAGCACATCAAAGTGCAAGTAGATAAATAGGTACCCCTCTGGCGGGAAGGTAAACGGCGTTTCCGTGTGCTGCTCTGGTTCACCAGAGGCGGTTTAGTCATGCTGGCCACATGACCTGGAAGCTGTACGCCGGCTCCCTCGGCCAATAAAGTGAGATGAGCACCGCAACCCCAGAGTCGGCCACGACGGGACCTAATGGTCAGGGGTCCCTTTACCTTTACCTTTAAGCTTCAACAAGATTCCTTTCAATTTTATTTTTGTTTGATTACTCGTTTTAGGAAATGATAATTTTGTAGTCATTTTCAGTTCACTGTAAGGTGAATAAATGCTTTTTGCCAGTCCAAAGTAGAAAGTGCCCTTCCATTACAATCCTAATGTGGCCGGGCTGACCAGAGCTTGCCAGGGAACTGCCTCTGGCAGGAAAAATGCTCACACACCCCTTACTTTCCTGTGTGTGGATCATGCATAGTCTGTAAAATGACTCAGCCTTAGTTATTTAAATACATTCAAAGTTCTGAAGGGATCAGAGAATCATAGAATTGTAGAGTTTGAAGAGACCCCAAGGATCATTTAGTCCAACTGATTCTATTCCTCAGCTTCCCTCCCCTCCCTCCCTCCAGAATTTCTTTCTCACACAGTAGCAAACACACAGGGGATCCTATCTTCTGCTTCACTGGGGAGAGCCAAGCAGCCTCTCCAGATTTTCCAACTCTCCCTCTCCCTGCATCGAATTGTAAATGAGCCTTCTTCAGCTTCATGGGGAAAGGGAAAGGATGGAGCTTGTGGCTGCCAGTTCACTTTTTCATCTTTCTCGCTGGCTGAAGCCCAGATTTGATGGAAGGTTGGGAGCCTCAATGGCAGACCGGACACTGAGGTCCAGCTCCGAGGGGCTGCTGGCAGTTCCCTCCCTGTGAGAAGTGAGGCTACAGGGAACCTGGCAGAGGGCCTACTCAGTAGTGGCGCCCGCCCTGTAGAAAGCCCTTCCATCAGATGTCAAGGAAATAAACAACTATCTGACTTTTAGAAGACATTTGAAGGTTTAGGGAAGTTTTTAATGTTTGATGTTTTATTGCTTTTTAAAAAATATTATTCATATTCTGTTTGGAGCCACCCAGAGTGGCTGGGGAAACCCAGCCAGATGGGTGGAGTGTAAATATTAAATTATTATTATTATTATTATTATTATTATTATTATTATTATTATTATGGAGGCTTCACCCAGGGCAGAAACCCTGGCTAGACCCTCCCCTAGCTATGGCTCTGCTTTTCCACAGTCCTACTTATGCCCCCCACCTATCTTTTTTCTCTCCAGCACCCCCAAATCATCCTAGGGTACAACACCTCCCACACTATAGGGCTGCTTTACTCATTACAGGTTTTAGATTTATGCCTAACAGGATAACTAACACATCACATGCAAATGCTAGTGTAAGTTGTAGGAGGTGCTGATTTCTAACAGAGAAGCAGGGTGAGGACGGTGGGGAAAAAAGAAATATGAAGCTATGACTCTGGCAACCGCTTCTCCATTCCAAATGGCCTTTTTGACATTGTGTGTCAGAAAAAGGCACCTTCCTATGTTCCTATTTAAGAGGCTGTGGGTGGCTTCAATTGCCCCCAAACTCACGACCTCTGCTCTACCTATTGTCTTTTGCATTCAGAAAGGTTTCTTTCTGGGCAAGGGCTGAGCAGCCAGAGAAATAGGGAGAGGGAGAAAGGGGCAACGTTGGGAGATAGGTTTGTCCACAGGTGACAAACTGTTCTTATCCATAATCATTTTTCTGCATTAAGGTTTTGGATGAATGAGGAACTGCTTTATTTCATCCACGTAGATACCACTGGGAGATCAGCTGCATTGTGCTAGGTACAATGGAGAAAGAGAAAGAGACAAAGGGGCAGAATCTTTTCAACTCCGGCTCTCGGAGGCAGCTGTCTTTTTCTAACACTGGAAATGAGATAATTTCATAGGAACGAGATATCGGAGCGACTGGCTTGCGCTGTGGGTAAGACAAAGAGAATTTCCTGCAATCGCAAGATTTCACACAGGTCTTGTTCTTGCATGTTGAGGGCAGGAAATTCTACTTTGTTGGCCAGGCAAAACGTAGGCGGCCAGGATCTTGCCATTTATTTATACCTGGCTGAGCCAATCCAGAGGCCTCATATTCCCTGCCAATCACAGGCACTAATACTGCATGTCTCTATTTAGTTTATAGGGCTGGCACCAGGCTTCTGGGAACCCTGGCACTGGTGTCCTCCTGCCCACAAGTTTACTCGACAGTAGTGCCTGAATCTAGAGGCTTGCTTGTTAGTCTACCGTTCCCAAAGTGTATGGTAAGAAGTTTCCCAGACCCAGCTGTTGCTACCAAGTAAACTTAAGGCCGGGAAATGAGGTGAGAGGGAGATCTGACAAGGTTTCGAGGTCAGCACTGCACCAGTGGGCCCTGGCAGCTGTCCAAGAGTGCTGGGTGCTGATGCCATCCCTGAAGGGGGTGAAACAGTGGAACCTGTGAAAGCATACTGTTAAGTTGTGGGTGAACATATCAGACGACACAGCGATTCTTCAAACAGCTCTTGTTTATTCACAGGCCAGAACAGAACTGAACTGAAGGGTTCAGCCAGCCTGCTTATATAGAGCTCCACTAGAACGCTAGTAACCATTTTCTGTAACTATCCAATCACTGAACGTCACTTTTGATCCCTTATTTGCAATATGTGGACCTGAAGTATCTACAGTATCCCTCTGCTGGCCCAAGGTGAGAACTTCAGTACATAACACCCCTCCCCACCGAGATAAGGCGTTAGTTACAATCGTAATGGTTTTCTTATATACAGCACTACACGTAATGGTTCAATTAGGCATACCACATACAGTCATTAAGTGGCTGGCAGCCTTTGCTTGACACCAGCAGCTTGCATCCATGTGTGGTGCTAACTGAGCCATTCCTGCTGCCTCCACCGCTATCTCCTGACAGTTACCAATAAAGGAACGCTTTCTCTCTCTCTCTTGTCCCACAGGGAGGCCATAAACGCCCACATCTGAGATACCAGCCCACCACTAGGATTACACCCACACCATAGATTTAACACCCTCTTACAACGCTTCAACAGTCAAGATTTCCTCCCAAAGAATCCTGAGAGCTGTCACTTCTTAAGGGTGCTGAGTGTTGTTAGGAGACCCCTCAAAGAGCTACAATTCACAGCACCATTAACAAACCCTTAACAAACTTCAATTCCCACAGTGCGGAGCCAACAACATATTTATATCCTGTCCCTCTGCCTGGGTTTCCCCAGCCACTCTGGGAGGCTCCCAACAGCATATTAAAAACACTGTAAAACATCAAACATTAAAAGCTTCTCTAAACTGGGTTGCCTTCAGATGTCTTCTAAAAGTCAGATAGTTGTTTATTTCCTTGACATCTGATGCGAGGGCGTTCCATAGGGCGGGCGCCACTACCGAGAAGGCCCTCTGCTTGGTTTCCTGTAACCTCACTTCTCACAGTGAGGAACCGCCAGAAGGCCCTTGGAGCTGGACCTCAGCGTCCAGACTGTGATCCAGGTTATATAGTACAAGGTTTGAGTTCTGGTCTCAGTTGATAAAGTTCTTCCTGGTCCCAAGTCCTAGAGCCTGCAACACTTCAGCTCCTTGCTTGGGTGCTTATAGAACCAGGAAGCACTGGCCAAAGCAGGCTACTGTGGAAAGAATTGGCAGACCCATGCCCAAGAATGTCACATAAACACTACGAGCAGTTTCTGACCTTGGGGACTATAATGGCAGCTACCAAATGGGAGGTAACAGCATGGCAATCTTATCAGCTGGGTGAACTCATAAGATAAGGATCCTCCTAAGCATCACTGGAAAGAGCTAATTCTCTAAGCTCTGCTGGCATCCAGCCTCAGACCTGGCGATGTGTTTGCTCTCAAGTCTTTGGTTTGTTCTGGCTATCAAACAGCTTACAGAAAGGTTTAGGCCACCTGGGCTAATTAAATGTAAACATGCAGGACCAACAATGGACAAAGCCTTATTATAAAACCCAAGAGGTCATTCCTCAATGGCAAAGCCTTGGGTGGGTTGGTAGAAGTCACCACCATCCCTTGCTAGAGAAGCTGAAAGGACACTTTGCTTTGAAAGTGAGTTCCCATAAAACTAACCTGGCACTGACTGAGCTCATCAAAACCTCGCTCCCGAAAGACGCAGGCCACTACAAAATAGATTATTTCCCACCCTGAAAAGCTACGCCTCACACACAGCTTGTTAATTCGCTTAAAAGCATCCTTGCAGTACATTAGCGATAAGCTGCTGGAAATGCATTCCAAGGGACTAGGGGGGTGGAGCGAAAGGATGGATGCCCAAGGTGAGCCACTGCCAGAACGGAATCATCTGGGCCATGCGGCATCCCAGTCCTAAACCGCCAGAGCCGCTCTCCTCAATTAAAGGTGGCTGCAGTCTCCTTCATGCGGACCACACACATCTGGCGGATTAAAATGCAAGCACTACAATTACCCAGAGAGAAGGGCTCAGGGCACAACAAGGGGGAGATTAGCTTTCCCAAAGAGATATCCGAGCAGCGGAGCTGCCAGCCTTTGTTCCAGGATTTACTAGCAGTCACAGTGAAATTTGAATGGATACATCTGCACAGGATGGGCCTCTGTGCTCCTGGCTCAGGTCTCCTTGCACACAACCAGAAAAGCAAGGAAACAGTCCTAGGGAAAAACCAGGTGGGATGTGGCGTTTCTTGAGGGAGCGCTGTGTATCTCCTTCTGTGAAGAGTGAGAAACCCCTTTTCGACCCAAGGGTCCTGTTCCCTTGTTGGCAACGTTTCTGGCAGATGCAGAGCCCAAGCAGGTGGAGCAAAAGGTGCGGCTCTTACTGCTGAACAGTAGGCCAGTGTTTCCCAACTGGGGGCCACATGGCCCTCCAGGGGCCCCAGGATATTCCAAATCCATGAAAATCGTGTAAATGGAGGGCCACAGTGTGAGGCTAAGGGGCCACAAAGGAAAGCGAGAAGTGAAGAAAAATAAATCTTTTTTTAAAAAACCAACCCTGATTGGCTGGCTATTCGCTTGGCCAATCACAAGCAGGTAAGGGGGCAGGTAAGGAGGTGGCCCACCAGGGCCTAACGCTGCTTTTTGTCACATGTGTTTTCTTCTAGCAGTCCTGGTTTGTTTCTGCCAGGGAGGGCGATAGCTGAGGCCCCTGTTTTGACCAATAGAGCCTGTGATCCAGAACCCCCAGGTCAGGTAAGTGCGGTGGTGGGGTAGCAATGGGCAGGGCTGGGCAAGTTGGAGCTGCTTGTTGCTGCTGCCAGTGCCGGGCCTGGTGGCAGTCTGGGCCTGACTCTGCAAGGTGCAGGGTGCAATCCACCTCAGCACCTAGTGGACCCAGGGCCTTTGGATGTTGCTGAGGGGTGCAGGGAACATTGGCAGCATCGGCCCGGCTCTGCAAGGTGCGGGGTGAAATCCACCCCAGTGCCTAGCCGAGCAGGGTCATCTGGTGCTGCTGACTTGCATCTAGTAAATAACTAAGTGTCTACTCAGAAGAAAGCCACATTGAGTTCAGTGGGCCTTACTGCTCTACAGCGGTACCTTGGTTCTCAAACTTAATCCGTTCAGGAAGTCTGTTCCAAAACCAAAGCGTTCCAAAACCAAGGCGCGCTTTCCCATAGAAAGTAATGCAAAATGGATTAATCTGTTCCAGACTTTTAAAAACAACCCCTAAAACAGCAATTTAACATGAATTTTACTATCCAACGAGACCACTGATCCATAAAATGAAAGCAATAATCAATGTACTGTACTATAAAATGAAACAGAATTGTAGATGATAAAAATTAAAATTCGGGTTCCAAGTTGTTCGTGAAATAAGCTGTTCGAAAACTGAGGTACCACTGTAGTGTTTTATCCAAACAGCCAGGGCTACTCCGGCTGACAAGATCTTTTTGCACCAAGTCCGTGAGGACCACTTGCTTTTTAAAATTCTCCCATATATTCAGAACTCCCTGTGTGCCTTTTGGACTGTATCTGTAGATTTCCCGCTCTGTGTCAAATAACTGGGGTCAAATAAGTGTTGTTAACTTTTTATAATACATGGGAGATGGATCTCTTTCTGAAGGTACCAGACTCTCCTTCCTTGGAGGTTTCTAAGCAGAGGTTGGATGGCCATCTGTCATGGATGCTTTAGCTGAGTTCCCTACATTGCAGGGGGTTGCACTAGAAAGATGACCCCTGGGGTTCCTTCCAGCTCTATGATTCTGTGTTTTTCTGCTTCAACAATATTTTATTATGTAATTGTATTTTATATAAATTATAAAAATATAAATAAAACATGTTCTATTTCCAAACAAAACATTTGAATAGATACCTTAGGACGGGCGGGCAGGCATGGGTGTAGCTAGGATATTTGTTGGGGGGCAGAAACTCAGATTTGTATTGATTTGTATTGATTTTTCTTATGGGGGGCAGCTGCCTTCCCTGCCCCCCTTGGCTGTGTCCATGGGGGTGCACAGGAAGGAAACAAGGTCAGAAGGGGGTCAGGAAAAGGTTGGGAAACAATGCAGTAGCCTATGTTCCGGCCACAAAGCCAAAGGTTTCTGCCCTCCCACCCACCTTTCCATCCAGACCAGCAAGAAGCATTGTCACAAATCAAAGACACAATCTAGCCAGTCAAAAGCGGTCAAAGAGGTTGCAGAACAAGGTCAGTGAGGGACGTGGCCAGGGCTGCATTAACCATGAAGCAAAATAAATACGTGCTTAGGGCATCAAGGGAAGGAGGGCACCACGGAAATTGTCCATCGTCAGATTTTTAACATTAATGGTCACTAATTGCTCCGCTGGGCATTCATTTTCTCATATTAAAAATCCCAGCAGAACAACTGTGCAACAAGGCAGGCTGGATGCCTCATTTCTGCTAAGTATAGAAGCAGATGTGCTATGTAAGATTCGTTCTGAGGATCTGATCACCGACTTTGAAATTAGAAAAGGGAGGAGAAATTTTTAAATATAAATAAAGTGGAAGCATACAAACATGAACATTATTTTCCATCTTACGGTAGGTTTCGTTTCATTTTGAAAAATAAAATGTTACTTAACAGTTTGTTATTGTTTATGTTTTGAATTAGTTATATATGGGGGCGTGAAAATCTTTTTAAGTGCGTAGGGCCTCTAAAGGTCTTAATTTAGCCCTGGATGTGGAATCTAGCCAGGGAAATTCCCTGAAGGTCACGTAGACTGGAGGCAGGAAGGGCAGTATATGGGCCACAGGTAGATGTTCCTCATCCCTGCCCAGTGTGGACTGTGGTTTCTGTTCACATCCTGGGATGCTGCTCAGGCAAGAGATCAGGGCAGGTGTCCTGAATTGGAGTACCAAGTACTAGAGCAGAAGCAACTTTTCGACACGTGATGATGGGCTACCATCGAAGTTTAGAGCTTTCAAAGAACAGCAGCACCGTGCAAGCTTCTCCTCCCTTGGATCCTTCTAGAAAGACGAGCCAACTCGAAGGACTGCGAACAAAAATTGAACCACATGCGCAGGAGGAAGGAACAAAACGCGCAAAACCCAGAGTGGAAGGGGTTGTCCACACACAAAGCACCACTACACAGAATCCTTTGCTTTCCTGGAGCTCATTTTCAAAAGTATGAGAATGACTGAAAGTGACTCATAAAATGGGACGGCGTAAGTGCTCCCCTGATTGTACTTTGACGCAGAAAGATCTCTGAGAAGAGCACAGAAAGCTGGGGGAAAGCTCTGTCTCATTATCTTAAATACCGTAGAATGCACCGCGTTATGATTTGATAGGCTTTATGGATGTCACCGCCACTCCCGTGTTGGTTCCATTTGGGAAAAAGAAGCCTTCGATGGATAGGAGGGACGTGAGCAAAAGGCAGCGCTAATGTTCTGCAGTTTCCCTGCAGTGGTGGGAGGCGGCAAGTATTCTATTTAACAGGGAGAGTACCATTGCCAACATGTCCTCAGCTTTGCATTCTTCATCTAACAACAGACATAGCAACAGATAAATACACTCTGACAAATTTGTTAACACTGCATTATTGGCAGCCAGAAGAAGAAGGAGAATAAAAAGATGACTCTGAACTAGGCGCTTGACTTCCTGCCAAGAAGTAACAAGTGGATCGGCAGCTGAGCTCAGGGATTTAAATGTTTTAAAGCCACAAATAATCAGAATTAATAACTCTGCTCCATTGTGTTCTTGAAACCAGGCTAACTAGTCCCTTCAAAGAAAATAAAGCACAATCACCGTGTGCTGAGCTTCTGGATGTAAAGCACACAAAAAAACCCCCTATTGGAATTATTGAGGGTTTTCATGGGTATGAGCCAGTTGAAATTATTTATGGGAGAGATTTGAGCAGGTGCTTTGCAGCTTAAGGCATACTTTGCTAAACCGGAGTTACTAAAACAGTTTTGATCTTACAGGCTTTTCACTCATTTTCTCCAGCAAACCTTTCAGGAAAGATATACATTATGAATGGACTAATATACAGCCTTAAACAAGTAGACACATGAAGACTTTAATTAATTTGACTTTTATCATTAAATAAGCAACAAGCTCCCCATCAATACAAATTAATTAAAGTTGTTCACTTTCATTGTAGGATAAAAGTACAGTCATACCTTGGATCTCAAACTCCATGGCTCCCAAACAAATCAGCTCCCGAACGATCAAAATCCGGAAGTGAATGTTCTGGTTTTCGAACAATGTTCGGAAGCCAAACGTCCAGTGTGGCTTCTGCAGCTTCTGATTGGCTGAAGGAGCTTCCTGCAGCCAATCAGAAGCTGTGCTTTGGTTTCTGAATGTTTTGGAAGTCAAACAGACTTCCGGAACGGATTACGTTCGAGAACCAAGGTACGACTGTAGTGGGAACAAGTGGATGGAGACCTGAAGGCAAGCGTATATCAGAGGCGAAATGTCACACTCTTAGATCTTCAAAATTGGCGAGAATTGATCAGATAATGGGCCATTAGTGATCCACCAGTGCATAGTCTGACTCTTTACCCCATTATCACTTACATTATTTTGTAATTTCTGCCTTACTCATCCATTTATTTCTGAGTGTCTAGCTTCTGCATGACAGCTAAAGATTCTGAACGCTTCTTGGCCTATGAGTGCCAGTTCTGGGTTTGATAGTTGGAAACCACAGCTCAAACTCCTGTTCAGTCATTATGTTTGTCACGCAGCCTTGAGGAAGCCATCATTTCTCAGACTAACCTTCCTCACAGGTTTGATGTGACAATAAAATGAGAAAGCTCCTAGCCTACCTCTTTGAGCACCGTAGAAAAAGATTAGGATAATAAAACGTGTGACAAAATAAACATGCCATTTTACAAGAAAGTGTATTTTGCCGCACAATGGATTGCAGCCGTCCAGTTTGTGGGGGATTTTTAAGAACACCGAAGACCAGGGCAAGACAGTCACTTCTTTGAGAAAAGACACCCCCACCAGCCCTGGTGGTTTAAGAACAGCATGGCGCCTCTTTAGCATCTGAGAGAGACATTGCAGATGACTTGGTTTTGACATTGCAGGAGCCAGAGTCCAGTGTGAAGAGGGTTTTAGAACTGATTCAAGAGTTTGGTCGATTAGCAGGTTTTAAACTCAACAAAACAAAAACTAAGGTTTTGACAAAGAATCTAACAGAAAAAGAGAAAGAAAGGTTTCAGAATGAGACAGGTTTGACAGTGGTGAAAAAAGTGAAATATCTGGGAATTATTATGACCTCAAAAAATGGGAACTTATATAAGGATAACTACGAAAAATGTTGGATGGAGATAAAAAAAGATCTAGATATATGGTCTAATCTAAAACTCTCACTGTTAGGTCGTATTGCTGTGATAAAGATGAATGTATTGCCAAAAATGTTATCTTTGTTCCAGACACTGCAGATTATTGATAAAATGGACTGTTTCAAGAAGTGGCAGAAAGATATATCCAGATTTGTCTGGCAGGGCAAAAAGCCAAGAATAAAATTTAAAATATTAACAGATGCAAAGGAAAGAGGAGGCTTTGCCCTGCCAGACTTGAAACTTTACTATGAAGCAGCAGCTTTTTGCTGGCTGAAAGAATGGCTACTTCTTGAAAATACAGATATACTGGACTTAGAAGGATTCAATAATGCGTTTGGGTGGCATGCTTACTTATGGTATGACAAGGTTAAAGTTCACAGAATGTTTAAGATTCACATTGTCAGGAAAGCATTGTTTAATGTATGGATTAGATATAAGGATTTTTTTGAA